>NC_072732.1:183212132-183383821 GCF_026930045.1 Uloborus diversus | reverse complement strand
ATTACTCAACTGTGTAATTCGTGGTTTTTTGCCGATTGAAGGAACGCCTGAGGGGCTGCCGTGCTTTCCCCCGTTCCTACCCCCCCCCCCCTGCTCGTTATCTGAGCACTATAGCAACCTTTAGCTTACGGAAGAAGGAAGAGGCCAATGTTAACTTTTTCGCCAAGTTTGCACGTGTTATTGATGTAGTGTGGATTATATCGATAGGTTAGGCCTATTTGGATTGGATGTTGACGAAGACATGAAGGGTGGAATTTTGCAGTTGCTTTTGTGAATAATTAAACAGGATTATAGTTTTACGTTTTTAATAGTTAAATTTCTTGTATGAATTATATTGTTTAACATGTTTTTTGAGTTTTCTTCGAAAAATTTCATCATATTGAGGTGGGATGCCGTGGAGATATTTACGCCGTGTAAGTAAAATTTTGTATTTTAGCTGTTAATTTGTGATAACATGATTAGTAAGTAATATGTTCAATGAATTTGTTTGCAAGATAATTATTTGCTGACATTTAATTTGTTTGCAAGATTTTATATGTGACTTCATAAATCGTTCAATACTGTTCCAGATTTAAACTTTTTCAGGGAATGATTTTATTTCGTTCCGCATAGATGTGTAGTCTATCTGATTAAAAGAATTAAAATTAAGTAATTTATACTAAGTGTGTAGTTTTAAGTAATACATGCAGGTAGATTGCTAAGTTTTTATTATTAGTGCCTTTCCTTTTATATAATACAAACGCTTATAACTGAGATCTGCATATTCTATGAAAATAACACAGATTGTAGATCCAAACTAAGTATTATTTATACTTTTAAAAGTAATGTGATTAGCAATTATTTGTACAGTTGAGCTTATTTAGCGCTCTCTTTTGCTGCATTTCTCTTTTAGTTTTTTATTGTTAATACGAACCCATTTAGGAATTTTTATAAAAATGCTCCTAGTTAGTTCAAAATTTTATCATGTTTCATTTAAGTCCACTGCACAAATTGACTGATTAAAGCTTCTGATTATTTGTTATGGTGCAAGTTAAGCATGTATAGAATTTTTTTTTATCTTGCATTGCTTATATTTGTATCCTGTGTTTTTATTAAATTTTAATGTCGTAGAACCAGAGTTTCCTGAAAAATGGCTATTTCCCTGAATTTTTCATCAATTTCCCTAATACAGTCAAACTTTTATATATCGAAATCCCAGCAAATTTCCATGTCCATTACATAGAGTTTGTTTCTATACATCGAAAAAGTCTCTATGTAGTATCCAAAAAAAACTTCAGATATTCGTAGATTTTTTTTCCAGTTCCGACTGTTTGTCTTATAAAAAATGAAGGATGGTGGAAAAAATTATGTTCACTATAAGTTCATATGCAACTCAGAAAGAATTTGGGGTTCAGGGATTGTGTGGATAGCTCGTTGTTCCATTCTCTTAAATTCCCTCAAGTTCATCTTAAATCTTAGTTGCAACCAGTAATACAGTATACTCAGTTTTAAGTTACCCCTTTTGTCTGTTAATTATCATTCCTAGTCCTTTTAGCTTCAGTGAAAATCATTCAAGTTAAGTAAATTGATTTTTTCTTCCATTACATTGTCATAACGAAAGTCCCCTGATGTTGCGCATCAAGTTGAATTACCAAATAATGAGGATGTATGAAGAGGCCAAAATGTCATTCTTAGAAAATTTAGTATTTCCGCAAGCAGAGAGCCTGCTATTATGAGAAATCGGAAAGCCGTAATAATAGCTTTAAAGTGGCTTTTTAGAAACTATGCAGTAAAATACTCAGTAGATAATGAATTTTTTTTATTATCAACTTTCATTTAATCAGATGCTTGTATCAATTAAAAATTGAGCATCACACAACCATTAGCTTTATTTTTAATGCTTTAGCAGATTTTCATGATAAACTAAGATTGTTTCGATATATTGAATTTCCCTCGGCAATTTGCTACTTCAATATATGTCTGACCGACTGTAGTATCTTGCTACACATAAAACTAAATTTCATTGCCATAGCTGCCAAAACTACGAATTTGTTGGAGAGATTCCTGGAGTTTGATACCTTCTCCCAACTTTCTAATATAACAAATATCTCTCAAATTATCATTAAAACAACGAAATTCCTTGAACATGGGATTCTAGTATTTATTAGAGCTTTTTCATTTGGTTCTAAAATAATTTAATGTGTTCAATACAAAATTCTACATATCTGGAATGTACTCCTTTAAGTCAAAGGTTTTTTTTGCCTTGAACTTATTGCTTTGCGTATCAATTTGTATGAAAGGGTTTATTTACAATATTTCATGCGCACAGTGTAGTTAGATTGCTGGAAAAGTAGCCAAAAGTCGCCTTTTTGTTGTGTGTAATGACAAAGTTTGGCTAATCATTAAGAGGCATCTTTGTTGATGAGGACTGGGCAGGCATGAAAGTTTTCTTGAATATTGAGAAAGAAGTAAATAGGTGTGTGAGTCCTTGTTCTGCAGAGTGATTATAGAAGCTTTTCTTTGAGAGTCTATTTGTGCAGATTCTAATGAAGTTGATGTTGAGAAATCTGTACCACCTCCAACTAATCAGCAAGTATCAGATTTTCTTATATTTTACTGCTGTAAATTGAAAATTCCAAAAGGGTGGAAAAGTGGAATTGTGTTTACAAGCTGAAGGACTTTTTGAGATACAATGTTTTTAAGTCAAAAATAACTATTTGCTTCGAAGTATTATTATTTTTTTTAATTTTCTGTGACGATGTTTTTTGAGGTACTAAAACTTGATTTTGTCCAAACGATAGGTGTTATAGTCTATTGTGCACTATTCCTGGAAAGAATTGATATGGGGGGGGGGGGACAAATTTCAATAACTCAAACTGCCAAATCTTATTAAGTAGACACTTTGCCTTTTGTTCCTTTCCCCTGCACTTTAAGATTATTAAGGGCCAACTGTATTTACTTTTATTATTATTCTTTTTACTGGAAGTATATCTTAATAAATAAAAAAATAAACATAAAAAGTATAAAATTTCGTCATGTCACCAGAAGGTGAATATATTTTTTTCCAAACCTTCAATGTGAGCCACAATTTTTCCCAAACCGAGTTTACGGCTCGGATTTTTAAATTTGAAATGCATGAGTTTTTTTTTTTTAAAGAAAAATTCAGATCAAAAGACTATATCTATTCAGATTTTAATCCATTTCATTAAAAAAAGATATCTTTAGAATGGGGAACATCTCAGGTTTCAGAGAGTTGCTGACAGGTAGCGATAACTCTTCCTTCGCCCACCATTTCAGTGTTTGAAAAGGGCGACTGCATCCCAAAAATCATTGTGTCTACCTTTCACAAAGTGCGAGCCCGTAACAACTGTTTAGTTTGATTTTCGTCGAAAATACCCTGGTTTTGAATCTCCTCCCCCAACAAGCATTAGAAGATGGTATGGGTTGTTGTGTAAGCAGTCGATGCAAACATGCTTGCAAAAGAACACCCTGTACAGTTAAAATTAGTCAGCCTTGACATCTAGCATATAAATATAAATTCCTCCATGCATATATTTTTTGGCAGTGGTTGCGGCACCGACCGCCGGAAATGCAATGAAGTACCGACCTCCTTCTGCGCATGCGCAGAGTAGAAATTACTGCCTTGGGGTCGGGATTGTTTTATGAACCCGACCAAGGGGGGCGTTACGATGGGCGGGATCTAATTTCAACAGCCGACCAATGATATTCTATGCGGTCGGACGAATTATGTATGGCCGACCACACAAATTAAGATACTTCTCCAATGACCATGCTGAGCGGTCGGACGAAATATGTATGGCCGATCACACAAATTAAGATTCTTTCCCAATGAGTCTAAGCGGTCGGACGAATTATGTATGGCAGACCACCACAAATTAAGATACTTTCCCAATGACCATGCTGAGCGGTCGGACGAAATATGTATTGCCGACCACACAAATTAAGATTCTTTCCCAATGACATTCTAAGCGGTCGGACGAGTAATATATGGCCTACTACGCAAATTAAGATATATACGCCGAGCGAAATGATAGTTCTGGAATCAATATAGATATTAAAACGGCATACACGATCTGTAATTATGCTTTAATCATAATTCAATTATTCGATGCGATACATCGACCATCTCCGACCCATGCCCTCGAGTGCCGCTGCTTTGGGTCGGACATGATTCAAATAGACCTTATGAAATTCTATGGAGGTCGGATGTATAATATGAGACTTAATATGAATTTCCAGTGAAATACTATATTTAGCGATAATTTAATAAGAATTAAGGTAGATTTACGGCGACTAACCGATGTGTGTCACCGCCGGTCGTATAATACGGCAGGAATTCTTTTCCGAACTCTTACTCATGCCCTCGAGCGCGAAATTCTAGAGAGGAAATCCGTAGAGCTATTCATTTTGAACTCTTTTAAACAGTTTTCGAATATTCAATGTACGCTTTGAAACTCGCACCGCGTTCCATGATGCTAGCCATTTTTACACGAACCAAGAGCACGCACGCACATGGTCGGAAGTAGTTGGAACTACTGACGTCGCTAGCTGGAACCGCCCCGCCACGCGAGGCGAAGGAGGCGTGTCAATCCGTTGAAAGTGTCAGATTTGCGCATGCGCAAGTTTCTAGGTCGGATGCCGAATCCAGCTCCGACGGTCGGTGCCGCAACCACTGCGATATTTTTTATTAGTTAGTGATTTTAATTATTTTAACTCCAGCATCCCAAAATGTAGGGAAAAATATCACTTTGATCTAGTTAGGGGCTTTCAAAAAATATATTTTGCACCCTGAAACACAATAGAGCAGTGACAATTTCCATTTTAGTCATCTTTACAAGTGCATAACAAATATTAGCTTTATTTATCTTAATGTTTGATATATAAAAATTTCTATGTTGTGTGACTTGCAGTCAAGCATTCCTGCTGTAAATTTGTGTTCAAGCAAATCTCTCAATATACAAGCATCTTTGTTCTAGGCTCAACAAGCTTTATCCCAATTGCTGCTCTACAACACTCAAAATTTTTAATACACTGAAAAACCCTTGAAGCCCTAAACTACTCACGTATGCAACATTTAAAAAAAATAAATGATTGTTTTAATCATTAAGGTTCAATGACTTCAAAATTCATCTTTAGAAAAATTGTTTAAATGATGATTAAAATGTTTCTTTGTATTGATCCTATCTAAATAAAATGAGCAAAAAAAAAAAAAAAAAAACGCACACACACACAGCTTGAAAGATTTTGTATGAAAACACTAAAAATAGAATGGAAATTTGCTTTAGTTATCCAATAATTCAACCAGAGTTATAACTAGAAAAAATCGCTGCATTAAGAAATTGACTTACCTCTTTCCAATCCTTCGGCCAGTCTTTAATTGAAGTGTGTTGTACATCCAGCAGAAGTAATTCGGGGTTTATGTTTTTGAAAGAAATGTTTTAAATTTTATTTTGTGTTTGATTGAATACATTCATAGCTGTAATGTAAATTTTATTCTGATAGGTAAGTTTGTATAATAATGGGTGGAAAAGATTTAGACATTGCTTGTACTAGTGTTGCTGTATTTCTGTGTATTAATATATTTTTTAAAAAGTAAATTAAAATTATATATTGCTTTCAATTCTGGATAAGCTAGGGCCTTTCTTTCTAGTTTTTTATATCCTACCATGTGGCCTGTGTAGCAGTTAACAGTTAAAATTGTTTATATAAGTTCAACTGCAATTTGAATCTTAAATAAAATGTATTTCTTTAAAAAAAAATACCCAAAAGCTCAGAATTAGTTTATAAATTATAATAAAACTAGGTGTTTAGTGTAAAATGCATTTACACTTATATGTGCAATTATAAAATAATTACTTAGAAGCTATGTGTTCTGTTATTTCTAACTTAACTGTGACCATGAGCTAAATATATTCTAAACAAATTTTAAAATATTCATATCTATAAATATATTTTTTTATGGTCAAACATGTGGCAGATAAATTGTCTATTTATTTGTGCTATAATTTCATGCAAAAAAAAAATATTTACTTTAGAAAACTAACTTAAATAAAATATAAACAAAGCGTGATATTACTCAAAAACTCAACATTAAATTTTCCACACGTTGGGCTAATCATGTAAAATATGTTTCCTAATACATTTCTGATGTTTTTTATTTTGTTTAAATCCTTAAATTTAAGATAGTACTACATTTTTTGAGTTTTACATACTATGTAGCACAAAAAGCAGTTAACAGCTAAAATTGTTTATAGTTAAGTTCAACTGCAATTTAAATCTTAGATGAAATGTATTTCTTAAAACAATTATATCTAAAAGCTCTGAATTACTTCAGAAGTTATAATAAAACTAGGTTTTTTGTGTAAAATGCATTTACACATATGTAATTATAAAATAATTACTTGTGAGCTATGCACTCTGTTAATTCTAGCTGAACTGTAACCATAAGCTAAATTTTGTTAAAGCTTTTAAAAATATGCATATCTATAAATATATTTTCATACTTGAACATGTGGCAGATAATTTGTATATTTATTTGAGCTATAATTTCATGCAAAAAATGTTATTTACTTTAAAAACTAACCTAAATAAAATGTAAACAAGCATGATATTACTCGAAAACTCAACATTAAATTTTCGACAAGTTGGCTAATCATGCAAAATATGTTTTCTAATGCATTTCTGATGTTTTTTACTTTGTTTAAATAAAAAACATTATTTGAGTTTTGCATGGTAGTTAACTTGTGTAGCATAAAAACACCACTTACCTCTTTATATATTTATAAACATTTTTCTGGTTATTTTTAATATTTAAATGAGTTGGTGATAATGAAGTTAATGTATTGTGTAATGTAATGAATTTATTACTTTGAATGCTGGATAATCTTGAGCCTTTTTTCCTCCCAGTTTTCAACATGTGGTTAACCTGTGAAGCAGTTCACAGTTAAAATTGTTTCTAGTTAAGTTCAACTGCAATTTAAATCTTAAATAAAATGTATTATATGAATTCTTTCAATAATGCCGAAAAGCTCTGAATTAGTTTGAAAATTATATTAAAACTAGGTGTTTAGTGTAAAATGCATTTGCACATACATATGCAATTATAAAACAATTACTTTTAAGCTGTGTGCTTTGTTGATTCTAATTTAACTGTGACCATGAGCTAAATAATCTTGAAGTATTTAAAAATATATATTTTCATGATCAAATATTTCTGCAGAATTTTTTTTCTTTTCATTGTGCTTACTACAACTTCATGAATTATTATGTTACATTTACTTTTTACTAAAGGGAAAAAAAGGGCAGGGTACTGCTTTTTGAAAGGCCACTTTCCAGGGTTGGCCGGATTGGACCCAATTGGGTTGGACCCAATGGGTTTTTTTGAAAAAACCCATTTAAAAAAACCCATTATTTAGCCCACTTTTGGGTTTTTTAAAACTTTTTGAGAAGTTTTTTAAAAAAGTAATCAATTTAAATACTTTTACAATTTAAACTTCTATTTTATTTGTTCTTCACCACATACAATGGACATAAAAAATGAATTTTAAACTTTAATAGTATTTCTTAGCTCTTAACGGCATTAAAAATACTTCAAAGATTTAAAAAATATATATTTAACTTTTATCTTTAATTGGTCAATAAATAACTCAAATTATCTTGACTAAGTCCTGTCATGTCTGGTTTTCTCAATATTTGTAGATTGTACAGAGGAAACTACTCTAGCTAAAAGGCTTTCATGTGAATTATTTTCTGCAAACCAACAGGTCACAAATTTTGAATAAAAAAGGTATATTTTTTAGAAATTAACAGGTTTTTCAAAAGGTCGGACAGAAAACAGAATAGGATGTACGGTATTTTCATTATCTTACGAAAAAGTTTAATATTTCTTAATCTGTACACAGAAATAGAAAAACAGGCAACATAAAATTCAAAGAAATGTCTTGATTAAGCTGGAATTCAGTAAATAGGGATTTAAACTACTTGAGGTTCTACAGTAGTTTGGAATAAAAAAATGAAATACAATAAAGTAAAATGCAAAAAAAAATAGTAGTAATTAAAAACGAACAATAGATTTTATCACTCGAGAAGTAACTTTGCCTTAACTGTTGGTAATCATGGAAACTAAAAAATCTGAAACTTCACCATTCTTGGGTTTCGTCGTCTTTCATACTCTTCTTCAGAAAACGCTGAATTTTAACTAGTTTTCCAGCTTTTTATACCCCAAGACGATTTTTGCGCTTTGTCCATATACTTACGCTACAATATGCTACAAGTACCCTACATTTTCCCTAAAAAAAGACAAAAAAACCCACATTTATTTAAAAAAACCCAGCTTTAGTTGGGTTTTTTTTGGGTTTTATTTAAAAAAACCCAAAAAAACCCTGGGTCCATGGGCTTTTTTAAAAAAACCCGGGTTTTTGCCAACCCTGCCACTTTCTAAACAGCTAATTATCTGCAAATTTGAACAGATTTATTTGATATTCTACTTTTGTTAAGTATTTAGCTGTTTCTGTAATTTATTGACTTGCTGATCATAACTTTTTCAGGTTTACAAATGGTCTACGAAAAAATGATGCAGAGAGACACATTTGAAATTCTTCACTATCTTGACTGAATGGTGTGCCACTATTGTTATGACTTTTGTCTAACATGAGCATTACGTAGTGGCATTCTTTTCGGTTCTCAGTGTTTGTTTTACTGCTACAACAGGATTTTGAAGTTGGATGATCCAACCAGCAAACCTTTGTTCCAGAATTTATGTACCTGCTTAGAATTGTCTTACCTGAAAATTAACACAGTAAGTCCTTAAAATAAGTCTTGTTTAGTTATTATTTCAATTTTTTTTAATCCTCTTATATAGGTCTAAATAAAATAAATTTATCAGCACTATATTTTGAGTTGACTATAATCATGCAAAATATGTTTTCTCATGCATTTCCGATATTTTTCTTTTGTTTCATTCCGTAAATTTGAGGTAGATAGTTTGCAATATAGACAGTATTCGAGTTTAACATGATAGTCAACATAGTGCCATATTGTGGTTCAAATATGGCATCTACCTGACTTTACATGTTTATGAATACTTAACATTATGATTTTGTTTCATATTTTATTGAGTTAGTGATAGTAAGATTAATGTATTGTGCCCTAAAATAAAAATGAGGAAAACAAATTTAATTCAATATCTGCATGTTTTTTTTACCTCAAAAATTTTTTGAATGTTATGATACTAGTAAGTTATTTTTGTATTTTGATACTCTACTACAACTTTCATTCATTGTATAAAATGATGTGTTGCGCAATTGTAGAATATTTAAATATGTTTACTATATTCAATACTTAGTTGCTGTTCAAAATTATTTAGTGTTATTAGGGGAACAAACCAGTCAAATTTAATTTGCAGTAAAAACGTATTAATGAAGAAAACTTCTTTTATAGTGAATTCAAAAAGTATTAAGTCCTTTCCCCGGGTCATGTGTAGAACATAGAGCATGACTGAGAGTATTATTATGTTGGCAGAAATAGTAAATGTTTAGCCAACCTTTATTCAACATTAATTTATGTACTTGAATTTTGAATGATTGCATGTTATTATTTTCAGGGTTTGTAAATATCTGATACTTTTAATCAGCACAAACTAAAAAATAGTAACAACATTCTTAAAATCTTCAGTTTTTTATTTTTTTATAATAAAGTGTACTTTTCATGGAAACATAAGTACTTTAATTTATAATTGTATAAATGATGTTTACAATCATACATGGAATAGGATAATTTAATGTTTCAAAATAAAATGTAACATAACTATTATTAATATTGACTGTATATTACTATTTTAATCATATGCTCTGCTCTATAAAATTGGATTATATGTATGTGCCCCGGTAAAAACCACACGAAGATCATTCTATTATGTACAAAAAAAAAAAAAATTGAATTAAAACCTGAAAAAGTTATTTGAAACCAAATGTTTATTGATTGTTGTAATATGTCCTGTTAGAATATTTTGCTTTAAATTTTTATTTATTTTACTTGACATAATTAACCATTAACTGCTTTACTTTTCTTTAGTTTGCTACATTTAAATTTATATAACTCAAAAATAGGTTTGTGCTCAGTCGTGAGACATTTTCGTTTTTTTCTGATCAACTTAACAGGATATTTATTTTGAAGCTATATTAAAGATGTTACATAATTAGTATTTTTATAAATATAAAATTTTTAAAATATATATTGTATGACTGCATATTACTGATATATTAATATAAATATAGTACAGACCCGGTAAAGAGTTGCTTCCGGTTTAATCCTCGGCTTTTTCACTCTAATGTTAATTAGAAGTGTATCAATCCGATCTAGTTTAACAATAAAGGTGGTACAAGTTAGACTATCATTTCTATTGAAACATGTAAGAATTGCACATGTGTTCTTAGTTATAGACGAAAGATATGCCAATGTACTAGTAAGTTTATCATATAGCCACTTGCCTGAAAAAAAAATTACACAGCAAAACAGCAACAAGAAATGCACACAGGGGCGGATACTCCCCCCCCCCCCCAAAACAAAAAAAAAAAAAAAAAAAAAAAAAACAATTATAAATGTTTTATGCAAGTATGAAATATTTTAATTTTCAGAAACAACTTAGTTCTATTTTTGTGGCATAATAAAAGCTTGCATTTACATATTTTTTGCATCGAAAAAATAGGGCTCATCGTAATCTCAAAATTTCTCTTCCATATTTTTCACAATTTGGTTCTGCTTTATAATATAATGAATTTATTTCTGGTGCGGAAATTTGTTAATTTGTACCTGGCATGATATATAATTTTTATACCTTGTATATATTTTGTAAAACTTAAACCTGCAACTTTAGTTTGAAAAAAAAAAGTACCTTACATCTTGATGCATCACAATGTAAAGTTGCTGATGCATTACAATGTAGAAATTCCTACATCTCCAGCCCTACTATATATATATGCAGACGCTGTCGACAATTAAAAATATTTTTTTTTTCAGCTGACCTATATTGGCCAAGTACATAGATAAACTTTGGTTTGAGTACTCCATAAAGCATTACAGTTGACAAAATTCAGACTTCATCCGATTTTGATGTAAATTAGAAATTTAAAATTTGAATAAAGAATACACTATTAATCGTTAGTTTAATATTTAAGTTGTCTAATAGTCTGCAATTTAGAACATATCTCTGTGATTTTCTATTTTTATTAAATATTTTACTATCAATTATGTAATTTATTGACTTACTAGACATTAACTTTTTTAGGTCTACCGTTTGTATCTACTAAGATATGCTGCTTAATAGAGGGACGGAGTTAGGATTTCTTTGCTAATTTTACTGAATTGTGTGCCATTATTGTTTTAACTTTGTCTAACATAAGCATTACATACTGGCATACTTTTCTTCGTGTTGTCTGATTGCTACAACACGAATTTGAAGTTGAATTGTTTATGCTCCAAAAATTTTGAAATTTACCTTTATTCCAGATTCTACGCTTACCTACACCCTGCTGTATGAAAGGCATTTTCATCTTGCCTGAAAAGTGTGCAGTATATTGTGGCCAAAGCCTGCTTTATTTATTTATTTTTTTAAATATTCATCTTTATCCTCTTATACAGGTCTTATAAAGAAAATTAATGTATGGTATCAGCACTGTTTGTGTTTCTTCATTTTTTTTGCTAATTTCCAACAATATTTCTTGTTAGTTATGACTATGAAATTTTAATCTGCATTTTAGAAGTTAGCTACTTTGCAAATTTAGTAAATGTATATTGTTACGAAGTAAAAACAAGAAAGCCAGTACTAGTTTTAAGTATGAAGAATATTAAATTTCCAAAATATTTGTAATTGAAAATATTATCCATATTATATTTCTTGTAATCACATTGCTGAGAACACATTCGTGTTATTTCATTGTTGCCTCATTATTTTAAAGTAGAGAAATACTGTATATCTGACATTGTTTAAACTGTAATATTTATTTTTTGTTAATGTCAATTTAGAATGGATATCTTTTGTGAAATGTAAATGCAAATAATTATTACTTTAAATAAAGTTGCTCCAAAAGAAAATTAATATAGTTAATGATTCTGAAATTATGCATAAATTGAAATTTAGTTTATTTTTGACACATGATTTGATATAAATGATTATTATGGTAGCATGTAACAAAGAAATAATTTTGTACAATGCCTAATGCTCCTGCAGCATAACTTGCACTTATTATTTTTATTATAATGCTTAAAAGCACTTATTTTCATGCAGCTTAAATTTTTGCTATCCTATTTTGTTTACAGAGATCAAGCTTCGCAAAACAGAAGGATTTATGTATTGTGTTATTACTTCACATTTTTTAATATTGGTTGTAGTATGGTACTATACTATAACTTTCATTGCTTGTATTATTGTATATGAAATATGTTTACCAATTTTCAACATTTAAATCAACTTCCAATTGCCAAAACTTATCGAAAACTGGAAACCCGGATTTTCAGCTCATGCAAGTACCAAAACTAAATACCGAAGCTGTCTAGCTGCTGATCCTAATATTAGACTCCAGCTATCAACAATTGCCCAAATATGTTAAAATTGAGTCGTCAAATTTGAATTTTAATGGTTTTCTTACTTATTGATTTCTGTCTGTTTAACTTGACGTTTACTCCAGAATCTAATTAAAGTTAACCATTGTAAACTACCTATCTTTTTGAGTTTTGTGTTCACTATTCATTATTTTTTTATATTGTGGTCTTATGTGATATTTAAATATTCATTATATGTAGACTGGGCCAATGTCAATCTCTGCAATTCTAAAATCCTCCACTAAAGATATTTGCTGTTGTATGTATAATGTTTGATTTGTAGTGGTGCCTGATGTACCAGTTTCTGTGCACTGAATGCTTTCCTACAGGGAAACCAAGTGCTTATGAAATATCCTATTTTCTTTTGTAGTTTTTAGAAATTGAATTATTTTATTAAGCTAAGGGAAATTGAATGTTACATTGTACCAAGTTTGAAAAAAATGTAATATTGTTCTAAAGAAATTGATATTAAAGGAACTACAACGTGTCTTTGTGTTTTCTGTAATCATTTTTAGCATTGCAAATGAGCTAATTAAAAAAGTTTTTGAAAATTAATGTATGGTTCAAATTAAATTATTCTTAATCATCAAAACTTTGAAGAACCAAATATGTAAATAAAGATATCTTTGAAAACATTATTAGTAGTTACAATGCAAGTATTATTATTTCAATAACAATATGGGAAAAAAATGTTAATCGAAACTCACAAACAGTATATGACGAAACAAAATGTAGTACACATGTAAAAATTTCAAAATATCTCATTACTCGACTTTTTTTTTAATACTATAATTGATTGTTACAAGTACTAATTGAATTCCATCACTTACAAAGTTTGAAAAACAATGAACATTAAAAGTTCTGTATATTAGTTCTTACGGTATGGTAATTTTTTGTCCAAAAAGATAAAAGCACTTGTACATATTCGGAGAGAAAACCTAAACAACTATAGGTATGCATTGTTGAAAATTCCCTCTTTTCTACCTAACACAAAACCAGGTTTCTTTGGATTAAACCAAGTGGTTTTTTGCCCCAAATGCATACCTGCCAACTCTACTGGTTTTTCCCGGGAGATTCCTCGATTTTGATCATTTCCCTTGATTATGTATAAGATGTAAGGAACATTTGGTTGTACCAAGAATCGTAGTAAAAAAATCCTTTATTTCCTAACTAACAATGAAAAATCCATCGTTAACACCAATTTTACATATTATTGCAAAGAGTAAAATCGAATTAATGCAAAGTAACTAGCAAAACTTTATCCATAAATCACAGATTTAATAAATTTTGAAACTTTTATTTTTTAAGGTAATTGCTAAATAGTTTTTATTTTAATTTTTTTTTTTTTTTTTTTTTTTTTTTAATCTATGACTTTCTACTAGGTACATAAATATAGAAGGCAGACCAACTAAGTTTTTCTAAAATTACATAGAAAAAAATTCGAGTAGCTCTTTTATAATTTTTTAATTGTTATTATTTTTCAGTCTTTTGCATTTCAAAATAGTTGAAAAAGCACATTTCAACGAAAACTTCATATACTACCTAATTTGCTTGATCACTTAAAATTTATGGAGATAGATTATGTATCATTAAAGTGATGGATAGTGTAAAAATATCTTAACAGTAGAATATTTAAATAACAAGAGAAAAAAATAACTTAGTAGGCATAGAATTCCGTTTATACATGCACGCTTTTTGCATCCCCGATAGACAATGCAGTCAGGACAAGAAAAGAAAATGCAGTATAAAATTATGAAAACAAACATTCATGTAACTTTATGCTCTTATTAAAAAAAAATAAATAAATAAATGCTTAATTTTTACTTTTCAAAGAACTTTTTAATCCCAGTATAATGAAAGTCTCGTGTGAATGGTGGATGAATCAATAAACATTAATTTTTTTATGACAGTCTTCATTATTAAAATATGTTAAAAGAGCATTTTCATTTAAATTTGTATTAAGGCTTTTGATTAAAGGATTTTCTTTCTTTGACAAAAAAAAAATTGTATTCCTAAATGCATTAAACCTGAGGAATACTTACTACAATGGAAAGCATAATGATTTTTCAAAAACCTACTTGTCCTGTTTCTATAAGTGTTATCACTGATATATTATAAATAGATAGATTACATGATTTACAATCTTTTTTAAATCTTTAAACAAAATATATGTTGATTTTTTTATTTTTAAAGTTGTATTAAGTATATATATATACTGTTAAATACTTTCCATGTTTAAGAATGCGTGATTTTGATTTCACTTTAATTTTTTTATTTATAGTAGATGGCAATGATTATGAGGAAATTAATTTGCAAGAATTCATTCATGGTTATTTGTAATTAATGTCTGAACCATCACAGTAAATTATTTCTTTGATTATTTATATTAAGACCCATTTACGCAGGGCCGCGCCATCCCTATGTGCGAGGTCGTTCGGCGCGCAGCAGCGCCAGAGTCAAAAAGGCGCCGAACTTTACCAATCAAAATGCTTTAAATAGGTGGAATCACTTGAACAAAAAATTTAATATACATATATATAATTAATTTTTCATTATAATTTAGGGCCCAATCAGCCCAGCTCATATCAGAGGAGCTACTGAACTCGAAAAAACTGCGACATATGAAGTAAAATTGTGCACTGTAATGTAATCCAAAATTAAATAAACATTTTTACACATCGTTTTTTTTTTTAATAAATTAAATGACAAACGTATTTTTCCCAAGCCATATTTGTCTACTTATCCTCATTCTAGGTGTTAACTATTTCTTTCGCCAAACGCCACTGCATAAAGGCGCTTGAAAGACTACACGACGGCGCCGATCAGGCTTGACGCGGGCGGTCCTGCATTTACGTATTGTATTTTTTATAGTAGTTTTAAAAAATTCAAACAATATTCTCCTATAGAAATCTCTAAGTATAAGGTAATGAAATTACAAGATTTTTACTCTTATTTGTTTAATTAACTACAAAGAAATTAGTTACAAATATGAATATTAAACATTCCTTAACAATCAACGTATAAAATCTTCCTGATTTTCCTTAAGTAAAATTGTTTTTCTTACGAATAGTAATAAAAATCAAATAAACCCAAAAAAACCTGGTTAAAAAAAAACACAGTTTTTTGTTTTTGGTTTTATCAAAAAAAAAAAAAAAAAAACGATTTTCATACCAACCCTGCACAAAACTTATTTAGGACTTAAAGACGACTCACAACAGTATATATACCATGCAAAAACTAAAGGTGGCGACTAATATTCCGTAATGTGGTAAAAACTGACAGAACATAAATTCAAATCGTAACATTTCTGTAGAAATATAGCATGTTCATTATTGTTAAGCAGAAGAGAGGGAGTTATAGGTTCATTTAAGAAACTATTATTTATTTTAAATTCATGCTGATTATATAACTGAATTTTTTCAATCATTTATAAAATAAAAGTTCAAATTCATAATTTAATTTGCTTTAATTACTTGGCAGTTATAAACAATATAGGCAGAATTATTTATACTACCGGATTATATAGTCGATTATTAAAATAAAAAAAAAAGAGGGGGGGTGCTTTTTGGCCTTTGGTAGAATTAATGCAATTTAAGGTTTCGCTTTCAGTTATGAATCTGTAGGAAGAGTTTTTGATGGCTTTGGTTTCATCACTTAAATTCAAAGAACAATCATTTATAGCAGTAGATGCTTTTATTGTTTCTTATAAATTGAAATGGTTGACTTTTAATTTAAAACTTCGTTTTGACCTTCTTTCTTTATTTATTTGTTTGAGCATTAAATTTTCATTTTAGGTACCAATAGAGAAACCCCAGAAAATACTATTTACACCCGGACACCCCCATGATGATGGTCTTGATTTGAAAATGTCCTCACATTTTTTGGCATTTCTAGATTCCTTCAATTCAATGCAGTTACAAAATTTCGGGGGGGGGGGGGGGGAATAGGCTTATTTTTAAAATGTATAGGTTCTGTAAATTGGAAATCATTTCGGGTTTCAGTGGCGATGGGAGGAGGATAGGCTCTGGCTATATATATATATATATATATATATATATATATATATATATATATATATATATATAATTGATCAAAAGGGTAATTCTATGAACATAATTTATCCAAAAAATGTGCTTTTAAACAAAAATTTAGATCCCCCCTACCCCCTTCATTTAGAACACATCAAAATTGACAGGTGCACCATTTCTCTTAAGGGCTTCCCAAAAATTTTCGATTCATAGTACCCGTCAGTGGCGCTCGACTGAAAGCGCCTGAATTTTTAAGAAAGAGACAAGGGAGGGAGGGTGGCATATTCTATTGCAAATTGCGTTTGCTTTAATAATCGGCTTAATTCCTCTGAATCCTGCTGTATTAGGTTAAAACCCACACGGTTGCTCTTTAAAATTATGAGAAAAAATTTGTTTCCTTCTTTTTTTTTTCTTACAGGGAGGGGGAGGGGGCTGATCCCTATCACAACTAATTTAACAGTAAGGAAATACATGCCTAGAAGTGGTGTCTCTGCTAAGCATTTTCTGGGACAAAGCACTTTTAGAATACACACAATTATTGTTGTGTTGGAAAGGAAATAACGGTTTACCAGGAGAGTTGATTTCATGAATGCGGTGAGTGTTTGTTGAATGTTTTCATACCCTAATAGCAAAATTTCTTGCATCAATCTTGACAGATCTTGATATTATACTGACGGCGTCAATATTGACGTGTTTCATACTGCATAAAGCTTGCATAAAGATTAAAAAGCAATATTACTATAACAACACGTATGCAACATTGCATTCATCTTAAAATATCAATATTGATATTACCTTACAATAACAACATTGCATACATATTGACGCCGTCAAGATGTATTGATTTCATGCTGTCGCCGTCAAGGTAATTAGTACACAATAGAACAGGTGGACCTTCGTTGATACTTGCGCATGCGCACAGTTCTTTCTACCCAGCGTCCCCCCTCCTTCGACCTACGATTTCAGTCGGTTCAGAGGAGCTGCACGTGGCGTTGTCGTTGCGTTCTTTAGGCTTCGTTAAGTTGGTTGCTTAGTTATTAGTGTGGAATAGTATTGTTTTAGGAATAACTTATGAATTACTGATAACTGCATTTGTTTATGAATATAGTACTAAACAAGTCATATCGCAGACGATGTGCGATCAATGTTAGAAATGGCCGAAAATAACTTTTTTCGTCCCTAGACTTCGAAACGAAGGACATGAAGCCCAGAATTTCGTATTATCACTTCAAACTCATGAGTAAGATTAATTTTATTCAATGGTTATTTATGTTATTCTTTAAGATAAATTCATGTGTTTTGTCCATGGGATATTTTCAATGCTGACATCCATTCGGAAATGTACTTTATTGTATTTATTTACTTATTTATTATTTTGCTTTCTTTATTCTTAAATGTGTTATAAAAACTTCCGCAATTATTCCTAACTAGGTATTTTAAGTCTTTATAATACAATTAGAAGCATGAATTTATAAAATAAGTCAAGTATTACGCAAAACGAAGAAACTTTCATTTTTTAAATTAAATTGCGAGTACTATTAATACCTTTATATGAATTTCCGATCAGATGTCAGCTTTAAGGAAATATTCTTAGGCTAGAAAACTATCTTGAAGAATAACAGAAATAATTACAGAATGAAATTTAATTCTCGAGTTTCAAGTGAAAATAATACAAAGAAATAAATAGATAAAACACCTTGCAAACGTGCTGATTTCATACTGTCATGCCAATGTATCCTGACATTTTCCTGTTATATCAATACGTATGCAATATTACAAAAGCAAGATCATCTTGCCTAGACCTTGATTTCATGCTGTCATGACAACATCTTGATATTATCCTGTCATATCAATACGTATGCAAGATTACAAAAGCAAGATCATCTTGCCTAGACCTTGATTTTATGCTGTCATGACAACATCTTGATATTATCCTGTCATATCAATACGTATGCAATATTACAAAAGCAGCCTACCTTGATATTTTCCTGATATTATGTTGCATACACCTTGTCAGCCAATATTGTGGCAGCCTGCTGACAGCATAAAGGGAGTAACATAACAACATTGAGGCAGCATTAATGCAAGATGATTTTTCTTGCATGTCAACCTTTATGCAATACTGAGGCAAGATATTTTGCTTACTGGGTATATGATCGCTGATAAGCAGTAACTCTATAGAACTAAATTCTCAGGGGTGCCCACCGCTAGAGATAAGGCGGCGCCTCCCCAAAAAAAAGTAAAAAAATACCCCTCAAAACAAGCCCCTAAAAATTTCCGTGACGCAATCTGCACTATGACCCCCCCCCCCCAGATGGGCCCCCCTGAAATTCTTTATATAAGAAAGGTACGCTATATAGAACGTATCTGGATAGTTCTCGGTGAGCCGGAGTTAATTGGTTGCTCTATTCGAACACGATCTTAGAAGTTAAGGCTGTCAAATGTGAAGGAAATTCAAAAAATTTCAATGACTTAATTCATTTAAAATTAATTCACATACCTTGCACTGAAAATAACGAATGATTAAATGGCAGTTCTTATGAATAGTCACAATAGACCATCAGGGGTGCCCACCTAGTCTGTCTTGTGCTAACTGCGCCATTTAAATGGGGGATGAGCTGTTTTGAGGGGTATTTTTGTCTTTTGGAGGGAGGGCGGTCTTAGTGATAATTTAGGGGATAGGAACCCCTGTAAAGACATTGGCGTACATCGGCTCAGGTGCGCGCCCTCCTTCTACAAGATTAAAAGTCTGCCGTATCTCAGACTTACCACAAATTTTTTCAAAAAAATTATAATGTAAAAAAAAAAAAAAAAAAAACCTTGGTGAAGAAAGATATGGTTGGGCATTTATAATCAATTTTATTTTAGTTTTAGATAATAAAAATCGCAATTGTGGTAAAAATGTGGAATTAAGAAAAGCAAATGAAATTCTTCCGCCGATCCACGATTTTTCTCTCTCTCTCTCTCTCTCTTTTTTTTTTGTCATTTTTCACTTTTTCTTGATTTTTTTCATCTTTTTTTGAGAACGTTGATAAATTTGCTAATCCTGCCACACAAATAGGCATTGGAAGAGGGTTTTAACAAATGTGAGACAGAAATTGTGAAAAACCCAGAAATGGACTTAAAATTGTCAAAATGTTAGAGCAGAGCGCATTAAAATACCTGAGGGAATCAGTAAATGCAGCATATATGGGGGGGGGGGGGGGGCTTCGCTGCTTCTGCTGCTCTCCCCTCTCCACTGTAACACGAATGGATTTGGGAAATTTGCAACTCCAGAACCCCTCCCAAGGTTTGTCTTGGAAACTTTCCAAAATTAAAAATCTAAAAACTAAAATTTAAGCTGTCTTTGGTCATAACCTACGAGGAGACATGACTACACATGAATTTACCGATTGAGGAAGAAGGCAAACAGTTTTCGTGTCCGTCTAGTATGCGTAAGTCGTGTACAAGTGGAGGAAAAAAATAATTAAAATTTTTTTGAAAACTTAACGAAACATAGCAATTTTGAAATGTTTGTTTCCCTTTTCAATGATACATAAAAGGTTTTTAAATGTTTAAAATGGTATACACAGACCTGTCATTTGGGTGATCCGAGGGGCCTGGAGTTTAGAAACATTATGAAATTAGGCATTTTTATAAGTCTTTTGTTTTTTCCCCTATGAAACGTATTGAACACAAACTCTTTGCCCCCACCCCCTTCTCGCAGGAAGACTTTAAAATGATGGGCCTGATCATGCAAATTTGGATTAAGAATTATCCATTTCTCAAGGAGGAATAGATCACAAGAAAAAAAAAATAAATAAATAAATAAATAAATAAATAATAATTTGAATTTTGAATTCAAATTAGGTTTTTCGCAATCACGAGTGTGCGTATGTAGGCGTGTGTGTTTGTGTGGGGGGGGGAGGCGGTATGTGTGTTTGTGTGTAGGGGGTGTGTGTATGTGTGTGTAGGCATCTGTGTTTGTGTCTGTGTGCTGGCATAGTGTGTGGGTATAGTTGTGTGTATGAATGTGTGTGAAGGGGGGGTATGTGTATGTGTGTGTAGGCATATGTGTTTGTGTCTGTGTGCATTCATGAATGTGTGATTAGTTGTGTGTATATGTGTGTGTAAGTGTATGTGTGTGTAGTTGTGTATGTATGCGCGTGCGTGTAGGACATGGATGCAACCTGGAGACGGCTTTCGCTACAGGAGCAGCATCGTGAGGACCCGGTCTACGGTGATGGTGCGCAGGGGCGGATCTAGAGGGAGGACATGGGGGCCATGGCCCCTCCCAAAGCCTTGTGATTGTAGGAATTTTTTTAAGGGAAAAAAGAAAAATATATTATGAGAAGATATCAAAATTTAACACATGTATTTTACTGAAAAGAAGTATAGGCCTTAATTGGGAGATAAATTATATCCCTATCCTCAAAACAAAACTTTTATTTCCAAAAATTTTCTCCATCTTTTACATCATTTCTTGATTCCAACTACAGACACTTGGACGATCTCTAAATGCTGCGGTTCTCAGACTATACCTATTGTTCACAAGACCAAAGAGAGCCTAAATTTTCGTTTTTATGCCTTTAATTTCGAAACTAGGAGGAGAACCCCCTTTTCCCACGCCCTTTCACAAATGCCTTGATATATAGCAAAAAATTGCATTTTAAGTCTTGTATTTGGAAAAAATGTCAACGGAAACTAGCTTATCCAGTCCTTATCACTCAACTTGCTTAAAAGCAACTCAAATGATTTTTTTTTGACTTCAATTACAAATTAATTTTTATAGGACCTCTTCCCTCCCTAGTTTATATCGTGATGACATCTTTAAAAGGAGGTTTTTTGGAGGAGCTCTCGAATCTTCCATCCTTTTCTAAACTATGTATAAATATAGTTAAAAATGGAATTTTTAGAGCCTCAAAGGCAAAATATTTCCAGGAAGGAAGGATTCTAAGCACCTTCACACTTCCTTTAATGTAAGCAAACATTACCTAAAGGTGTATTTTTAGGCTGGACATCTGAAGAGCTAGAAAAGCACCCCTCCTCTTCTAACTTCTCAATGTATAATGACGGAATATTTTGGTTTCTAAGCTTTATTTTCAAAATGTGTTTTGGGGCCAGCGCCCGAAACCTGACCTTTCTCCGTATATCATCAAAAATAGATAAAATGCGTTTTTAGTTTCCTAATTTTCAAAAATTACTCGGAAATGTAAATTTTGAAACATTTTCGAGGGAGATTCCTAAATCCACTCCCTCACCTAATTTCTCGATACCCCGAAAATTTAGTTTTTAAAACTTCATTTTAATAAATTTCTGGGGAGTTATCAGGGCCCAATTTCCCAATAGGCAGAGTAGGCAGCTGCCTAGGGCGGCAAATTTGCTATTATAAAACACATTTTTTGAATTAAATTGTTATTCTTGAAAGTAAAATATTAGCATTCTTTTATTTTCCACAGAGACAAGTTTTTCTTGTAATTTAATAATGATTACTTTCACACATCTTATGAAAGTCAAATGTTTTTCAATCATGGTATTTGCCAAATCGGCAGCAAAATTTGCCGAATAAAACTTTTTTTGGGACATCACTGTGATTATCTCATCGACGCGCCTCAGAATGTGAAACGCCATCATTTCTTCATAAGTTTGACAGTTCGGGGAACACTTTTTTAGGTTTTTTTGAGTAAAGGATATTTTACTTCTTTTTTTTTGGGGGGGGGGGGAGGGGCGGCAGATTTCAAATTTGACTAGAGGCATGGAGCTAAATTCGGCCCCGGGGAGTTTGTTCAAAAATTTCGGATGGCCCCTCCCAAAACGATCGGTTGGATCCGCCACTGATGGTGCGGAAGGTGGCGGTGGGAAAATAAAATGATAGAGAACGCCAAAAACAGTCAAATGAAAGCAATAAGCAATCATGATTGCTCAAAAAAAAAAAAAAAAAAAAAAAAATCCGAAAATGATTGCTGGACTCTCTCTTCCTTTAACTTGACTGATGGGAATCTAATCCACGTCCTCCTGCCCCCACGCATAACGAAAGCGAAATTGGAACCTGGTTAAAACTTAGCATGTAAACTTTAAGGAAGAAATAACGTTGATACATGTATTAAATTTTCACTTGCTCACGCACATAAACAAAATGAAAGTTTATATTATTTGTGAATCGCGCTTTGCCTTTACAGTTCATAAGAATTGACCTTAATTGAAAATACTTTGGCAACGACAATTCAGAAGAAAAATTTTCATTTTTTAGAGAAACAATTTAGTTGCCAAAAGTGCGATAAAACGTGCCAAGTAGAGACCTGGCGAGATATTTTTCTATTGTTTGTGAAGGCTGTAACAACGCTCTTGCGGAAATAGCCAAAGTCATTTAACTATTCGCCAAGCTTTAAGCTTGCACGTGGTGATTTTGCTGTACGCTAGGCCTATTGCCGCTAATTACGCTTATCTTTAAAGCAATTTTATTAGATTAAAATTGTTTGTTGTATCCTTTCTTTCCTTGCATGATCACTGCACGTTTTTCTTTTTTGTGTGATTTTATTTTGCAATTTGAAATTACTAATCATGAGAGCTCTCGTAATCGGCGATTCTATGGTTAAGTACTTACGTAAGTACTTACCATGTGAATTGTTAAATTATGAGCTGGATCTCGTTTCTTTTCCAGGGATCACTATTGAACGTCTGGCAAATAAGATATCTACCATGGATTTAACTAACTATGATTTAATTATTTTGCATGTAGGTACGAACAACGTATCCGATGACGCATCCTCTTGCATCCAAGAACTCAAGTTGTTACTTGGGAACATTTTCAGCTGGAATAGCAAGATAAAGATTGTGATTTCTGCTGTTTTGCCAAGAGAAGTAAACTGCTACTTACCACTAAACAAGCGTTTGAGGATGTCTGGGGAAATAGCAGAGCTTAATCGTAAGTATGGTAAGTATAATACACTTGTGTCTGAGCTTTGCAGTACTAACTGTGATTTATTCTTTTGCAGGTCTGATGCTTCTTGGCAAGGATTTATGGCTAGAGATGGTGTGCATTTAAATAGAGAAGGGAACAGGCGTTTAGCTCATCAGTTTGTTGATTTTTTGAATTCAACATTTAATCAAACTTTGAGACTAGAAGTCAAGCCTTCATTTGTGACACCAAATCTACCACCATCTACATCTCTTCTCTACAGTGAGGTGGTAGCGTTAAACTGCAAGACAGCTGTTCATTCTCCTAGCACTTGCTATAACCTTTTGCAAAACCCTTCTAAACAGCAACAAAGGGTTGTAAGTCATCTTCCAAGGTAATGTAAAGAGCTGCACCTTATAACTAACTAGTGGCTCTTTTCTTCTATCTAGTACTGTTCTGTATGTCATGTTGAGCTAGGAAAAGTCTTGAATAAAAAAGCATTTTTTAAAAAATCAAATAGTTAAAGATATTACCTGTTATGTTTCATTGGTGTAGATCAAATTTTTCACTTTTTCAGTCAATCACCTCTGTTGAAAAATGATTTGTCTTATGCTGTGCATAATCGGCAAAATAGTATCATACATTCATTGTGTATTTTTTTCATGAATTTTAGATAGGGTCTAATTAATCTGCATACACAGCAAATGCTTCTATAGTAACGTCTCTTATGGAAATTAAAGATTCAATATCATTTGAGGTAGCGAAAAGCAAAGGAACCCTACCTTACTTAAAAGACATGCTTTGTTATTCATTTGCAGGAAAAAGTTCACACGAACTCATCAAAAGGATAATTACTATGTTTAAAAACAAAAAACTGCAATATAGTGAAGCGAGAAATAGCGAGGGACGACTGTAGTAATGGTTGATGTGGTAATGTAAGGAGCAAAGCATGGTTTTAATAACAATCTTACTCAACTTTTTTCAAACTTTGATTGAATGTATAATAAAAATAATAGATGGTATGAATACTTATTTTTTATAACATGTAATATTGAAATCCCTCCCTTTCTTAAAATCTGAACATGGGCTTGTTTTAATCAAGCATTTTTAGTTCAAAACACAGTAATTTAACAGATTAATTTGATAATATCTCTGAATTGTAAAAGAGTCCAACTAAAATAGCATGCAAATGACAGAAAATAATCAAACATTTATTTACTAATACTCTTAAGGCACTTACCCTGTTGATTATATTTCAAACTCCAATTAGTTTTAACAAAGTTTACATGACATTTTGTTTTATTTTATTCATTTCTTGAATAAACTATTATAACTTTTATAATTTTTAAAAATTGCAGGAATTGGAAGATAGTTTCGAAAAAGCCCATGATGACATCCTGTGATGCTTGGATTACTGTTCCCTTACGTAAATCAACTTTCAGCAAAGCTTCTGGCGATTCTCTTCCCAAAAGTAAAACTTCTAAAAGGAGAAAGAAAACTTTGAAGTATTGTGCTTATTTTATTTATTAATTTATTTTTAAATAACTTTAATCGTGAAATTACCTGTGGTGGGAGAGGGAGGAATCAGTTTAGAAGGCCAAAATTTAGTATTTGTGGTGAAATTTTTTTTAACAGGAAAGATATAAAGAAAGTTTCTTCAAACTTAGATGATATTTTATTCATCTTTTGAAGTACACCTTGTAATTTTTTGAAGTTATTTCCACCGGAACAAAACATTCAATTCGGTCATCATGAAAAAGTATTAGATTGCTGTACTGTGCTACCATTTCCCAGTAGGTTATGGTGTTTTGGTTAATCAGTACAGTGCATCAGACCACCCTCCATTAACAAATTGCTTTGTACCTAGTCTAAAAATGTTCCATTACTAAAACTTCTCCATACCAAATATTTTTGTTTTCCTGACAATTTTAGGTGATCCACGTCCACTTTGAAATTTCAGATTTCTTCCAAAAAAGACTGAGTATTTTTCATAATTAGTTCATTCATATTTTAATTATATCTTAATATTTAGTAAGAAGTATTTAGGTAAGAGTAAAATGCAAAATGGATTATAAGATTATTTAATTTTAATAAATAGTACGACTTTTGTGCTTTTTAATCTGCCTCTTCACTGATTACAGCCAAATTAATTTTTGCAGTAATTATTTTTCAACATTGCATAGTGACTACAACTTCAACTCTGTTTACAAAACAGTGCATTATCTGTGTTTGTCAATTTGTAGCTTTCATGACATTCGATACAACTTCTTTTGCAAACTGCCGCCTGCGTCAGTTTGCAAAAGAAGCTAGTATGTGCACTTCTCACATTTGCCAAATATTGTGATAATTGTTTATTCATTTATCTACTATTTGCATGGTTTTTTTTTTTTTTTTTTTTTTTTTTGTACTTGTTACTTGCACCCATGTTTTGAAAGATAAGTATGTGTCTGGACATTTGTCCTGGAAATTTTCATTATTTATTTATTTTTTTAACTTCTATGTAGTTAGAAAATACATTTACTTGAATAGACATTTGTCTCGGATATTTTTTCTTTACTTTCTTTAGGTTAACTATTCCAATTTGTTGTTTTATTTACTATTTCTTTCTTTTTTTTTACTATTTGCTTGCACCCTTGTTTTAAAAGATAAATACATGTCTGGACATTTGTCCTGGAAATTTTCATTATTTATTTTTTAACTTCTATGTAGTTGTTAAAAAATACTTATATTTGAATAGATATTTGTTCAGGATGTTTTTTCTTTGTTGTCTTTTAACTTTGAAAAAAAAAATTTTTTTTTGTTGCTTATGAATTCTTAACACATTAAGCGATAACTAACCCTTGTCATTAATTATGATGTTGGCACCAGCAGCATGAGAATATATGTACTTAAATTTCTCCAAGAAATTTTGGTTTCTTTTCTCCTAATTTGTAGGGTTATAGTACAAATTTCTTGTTTAATGAATCTGAATGTCATTTGAATAGTAATGGTTGTGTGTGTGTGTGTGTGTGTTTTAATTGTAACCTGTTGTGAGATGCAAATCCTTGACTTTTACTATGATGTTTAAAATTAGTACATGCTTCTTAATTGTTTTAATCTGATAAAATATCCTTTCTATTAGGACATAAAGGTTTTGCCTCTGGATAAATGAGTGAGTTCCGCATTGATTGGAAAGATCATTCCCAACACGTGAATGAGGAGGACTTACTGGAGCTGCCCTGTATTAAATGTCCTCTACTAAGAGATGCTGCTTAATCCAAGAAAATCCCTGAATGGTGTGCCGCCATTGTTTCGTCTTTTGTCTATCATTGGCATTACATAGTGGCATGCTTTTCAGTCGTGCACCTACAAGTTCTACAAGCACCTACTAATTCTGCAGTGATCTGAGTATAATATTTTTATCTTCTAGACAGGCCAGTAAAGAATTAATTCATCATCAGTTATGTTCATTTTGGTATATTTTTTTTTACTATGAACAATTTTTTCAATTTATTGGTACAAGAAATTTTCTATTTCATTTAAATTCATTAAATAATAATTAATTTCTATTTCATTATTTTAAACTTATTACCAAATACAAATAAATATGCAAAGCAATAGTTTTAAGCGTGAAAAAAAATGCAGACTATGTGCTTTGTTAATTCTAATTAACTGTGACTATGAGCTAAATAATGTTGAGGAATTTAAAAATATATACTTTGAGGCAGTGAGTAAGATATAAAAGTATTCATTAACCTTCAACGTTTTAGCCTTTTGCTGAAGCTCTTTCCCCAATTTTAGCTTTTTGGCTAAACAACTTTTGAGCTCAGCTTAAACACTGATATGTACATATTAATTAAAATGTTTGATTGCTTTTTTTATATTAAAATGTCAAAAAACTAAAACTAGCGGTAAGTCGGAAGTTTTTTATTGTTCCCTATAGGATTCAAGTTATTGAGAGTTGACTATATTTGTTATTATTTTCAAGATTGGTAAATACAGTAGACCCTCGTTTTACACAGGGGTTACGTTGCTCAAAAAAGCCGCATAAATTAAGCTTTATTTAAACAGTCAAAAATGTTAGTAATGGAGGAAAAAATGCAGTGATTTAAATGAAAAGGTAAAAATTCATTTTAAAGTGCTTTGACAACTTAACCATGATGAATCAAAGAAATGCTGCAGCACGGCTAAAAATTTCCCAACCATTAATTCAAATTATTAAAAAATTGTGATGAGATTGCAATTTTGAAAAATGGAAGGGGGGTGGGGAGAAGAAATTGATTTCTATTTTTAAAAAGAAGGAAAAAAAAAAGATCGGGGAGAGCCCCCTCACGTCAATAAATATGGCCTAAAACCACGTTTTAAAGGCTTTAATTTCTACACATTCCCGCGGAGTTGTCCTGTGCAGTTCTTCTTCCCCCTTCCTTACAAGCCGTACTGTAGCGCTTGAAAGCGTAATGGACATAAACGTGAGATTAATGATTTTCGTGGTATTTTGTAGCTTTTCATTACCTAATTAGTTAAATTTTAGTTTTGCAAGTCAGGTGTGAAAGTGCACAACCCTACCAGCAATCATGGACCTAAACATGGTATCAATATCTTTTGTGATTTACTTTGTAGTTTAAGTATTTTGTTGCTTAAAATGCAGTTAATTTTACTTATTTAATACAAATAATTATTTTAAAAGAGTTTAAATATTTAAAAGAAAAAAATTTTCCTCTAAAAACCAGGTGAGGGGGGCCCCCTCACTTTTTCGAGGCTTAAGCCATCACTGAAAACAAAGCAAAGCTAAATAAAATATTAAACAAAAGCAAAACCATGCTGGAAAATATGATGAAGTTGAATTTGCTTCGAAACTGATTTACTAATGTCGGGGAAAAGAATACACCAGTAAACAGTCCGTTAATGTGACGGAAAACAAAAGATCTTGCTTGGAAAATTGGCAAAAAATACTTCATAGCACGCACTAATTTAGTAATTCATAATTTAAAACTGCATTTAGTTAACTCATTGTTGTTTTAATTTGCAGTTGTAAAAATGAATGCTTCCTAATTGAAAAAAAGTCAATGTTATTGTGTGCTGGATTCTTTTCAGTTATTGTTATGAAATTGCTTTCCCCCCAAAGTGATCACATTAAGCGGCGCCTACTGTTATTTAATTTTAGAATCTATAGTTTTTGTTGACAATTGTAAATATTAAATTTTTACAACTGCCCTGTTTTGGCCAAGTGGAATGACAAAATTTGGTTTGAGAATTTCACCTGACCATGATGTAAATCAGGAAATTTAAAATTTTAATGAAGTATTTATATTATTAGTTATTTGATAATGTGTTAAATAGTTTAATAATCTGCAATTTAGAAAAGATTTATGTAATTTATTGACTTGCTGACCATAACTTTTCCAGGTTAAATTTGTCTACGAAAAAATAGTGCATTAATAGAGGGACGAAGTTAATTCACTAACTTGACTGAATGGTGTGCCACTATTGTTATGACTTTTGTCTGACATAAGCATTACGTAGTGGCATTCTTTTCGGTTATCAGTGTTGGTTTTTATTGCTACAACAGGATTTTGAAGTTGGATCATCCAGGCTACAAACTTGAACCTTTGTTCTGGATTCTATGTACCTGCAGCATAAATTGTTTGCCTCACCTGAACATTACCACAGTAAGTCATAGACAAAGTCTCTTATTTCATTTTTATTTTTAATCTATATGTTATTTTCCGTTACATAGGTATGTAAATAAAACTACAACTTGCGACAGGCAACATTGGATAAGAAAGTTATAAAATAAGTTTCGATATTCCTCTTAGATGTACGCATTATAACCAAACATTTGTACATATTCCCATCTGTATATATACATTCACATTTTTTTGTCTGTTTTCAGTTTTTAGAGTCTCAACGCTTACATTGCAATGTGTTTTCGCCAAAGCAAGAAGTAATATTTTAGTGTTATAATAAAACAAGGCTTTCTTTGATTTTTCAAGAGATATATTGTGACGGGTTTTCGCCAAGAGAGTCATTTTGTCTCCAAAGTTGTATATTTTGACGAAAACAAATACATGAAGATCCTATTAGAATTAAATCCATGAGCCTGCTAAAAAAAAGGTAAGTCGAAAAGTATTAATTTATTACCTCGAGTGCAATAAAAGCAGTATTATTTAGGATTGAATCACAGCTATTTAGGAAAAAATAAAAATTGAAAAAAAAAAAAAAGGTTGCACAGCTTATCTTACACCAGATTCATAGTTACTGACAGCAATTTCTGTAACAGACCAGAACAAGGCTATTGCTTTAACGTTTTAAAGAAAAGATGGCCTTCGGCTTATATTAAACTTTTTCAAAAATTAAGAAAAATAAACATACACGTATTTATCAACACCTTTTACATCTTTGACTTTACATATTATTTCTCAGCTAACCCTGAACTTCTTCAGAAAGATTTCAATTACTAAAACACTTAGAAAATTTTTCAATTGTCGGCAAGTGTTATTACACCATAAACTATGCACTAATGTTTAGCGGATGCATCAAAAAATAATCATTATCTATAGTTCACTAACTGAATTTTCAAATATTGAAACAGAATTAAAAAACATATCTTATGAATTATATTAAGAAAACATTTTATCCAGTTAAATGAATCAATTAACCACAACATTTTAAAGCACAAAAATTGCAAATTGCTGTGTTTCGGTGTTTCAAGGAACACCTTTTTCAATGCAAAGAAGCGTGAGCTTCTGGATGAAAAGTCCTTTCTTTGGATCTTTGATTGAATGACTTTTAATCCATAAACTTACACTTCTTTGCGTTCAGAAAGGCGTACCTTGTAACATTGAAATACGTGTCTGCAGCAATTTGGAGGACAGAGTTACGACAATGTGGTTGTAGCGTGTGTTCAAAATAGCAGCGTTACAGCCATTAATAAGTTGCCGCCAAATCAAGTTTGGTAAAAATATCATTAAATACTATTAAGGTTCAATTTTCTTCCCCCCCTTGTATGTGTGATTTTAAGGATTAATGATGCCAATTAAGATTTTGTGGAACTAATATCTGTATTTTAATGGAGATAATGGGAATATTGTTCTTTTATTTATTTAATATATATATGTATATATATATATATGTATATATATATATATATATGTATATATATATATATATATATATGTATATATATATATATATATGTATATATATATATATATATATGTATATATATATATATATATATATATGTATATATATATATATATATATATATGTATATATATATATATATATATATATATTTATTTATACTATTGGACCTTTACTGATGAAGATTTTTATAACTAATCATGACTTAGATTTTCCATGGGAGGTTAATATTATTCCAAAACACTGATATAGGCATTCTAATGGTGACTTTTAGGGAAAAAATTTTCTTTCCCAAAGGTCAAGTTTTATGTACTATTGTCGCCATTGAAATGAGAATTTAGAAAAAAGAAAGGTTGTGCTTCTTATTTTAATGGCGTTTTTACAACAATCTTTTTGATATTTTATATTTGTTTTATTCACAGCTGTGTTGACGCTGTTTAAGAACTTGAATTCCTTCTGAAAGGGACGAATTCCGTTCCTGACAAAAGCGGTCAACATAGACAGGTGGTCAACTTTACAGGTTTTACTGTATATTCAAAAGAAATTGATAATAAAGGAACTACAACGTGCCTTTGTGTTTTCTGTGATCATTTTTAACATTGCAAATGAGTTAGTTAAAAAAATTGTTAAAAATTAACGTATGGTTCAAATTAAATAATTCTTAATCATCAAAACTTTGGAGAACCAAATATGTAAACAAGATATCTTTGAAAAGCATTATTAGTAGTTACAATGTAAGTATTATTATTTTATAAAAGTATGGGGGGTCAATTGCAATCTTCTTAGCGGACGCCGTAATTGCAGACCACGTGCGACCAGACGGGAAATGGTTCTGGTTGACATGGGAACATTCAGGGTATCTTGCACCTGCTGCAGAATCGAGGAACAAGTGACTTGTAGGTCTGCTACAGCTTGTCGGTGGATGCGTCGATCCACGCGTTCTGACGTCACTCTGGCTGCCCTTGCACCCCTCAATCTTGCCACATTCCGTTGTTCCAACCATCTTCGGCACAGCCGATGCACCGTGCTCACATCCATGTGGGTATCAACTGCGATTTGACGTACGGACCAACCTCCCCTTCTCAATGCGATCACCATACCCCTCGTAAAATCGTCTATCTGCTGGAAGTGCCTTCGTTGATGGCGAACTAGTCGTTTTTATTAAAAAATGATCTCTCTGTTTCGATTCTTTGAAACTTTACTGGTAATTAGAAATATGCATCAGATAAAATGTTTAATACAAGAATTTAAAGACACATACTTTATTTAGAACAACAAAAAAAGGGAAAAGGGGTATATACTACTAGGGGTATAAGGGGTTTTACTGTATGAATGTTGAAGATCGGAAAAACTATTAAAAAAAAAAACTTTGAATCAATCAAATAGAAAGGTAACGCTTTTCATGCTAAGTGTACTAACAATGCTGCTGCGGAGAGAAGGATAATAGCATAAGTCGACAGAATCATCATTTTGCAAATCACAGCAAGTGCAATCGCCCTTAATTTTTTGTTCAAATTCTGAAAGCAATTCGGATAGTTGTGGTAGAGTTCTACTGTGTAGCTGCCAACATATCTACTTTAAAAATCTTACAATGCATGCCATGGGTGTATTTGTACACTTTTTTAACCAACACACAACAAACTGTTAAAACTGAAAGCATTATATTTTCAAATCTTTACTTGTAATTAATCAGCACAGAAAAAAAAAAAAAAAAAAAAAAAACAAAAACTGGATTCACAAAAAAGAAGCATAGGATTACAGCAAGCAGTTAGTTTCAAAAAGGCAGGCTTGTGCATTTAAAAATTTATTAAGTGTGCACTTTTAAAATATTGTCTTATATTTTTCTGTAGGATGCATTAATATTAATCTTTAAAAATATTCTTTTGGAAGAAACTAATAACTTGCTGTATTATCTTACTTTTTCTGTCGTAAATTAATGCAGTCAGCTGCTTTTGCTGAAACTACTTTCACTGGAACTTAAGCTTTCTTAAGTTGCTGACTTAGCAACATTCAAAAAATTTATTTCCCTAACTTATTCAAAACAATATATTTTTTTTTGGAAGTTCTTAATGATTAAAATGTTATCCAGGTTATTATCAGACAGGACTGCACAGCTCTGTCCTCGTCTTTCTGACCCTACTGAATTTTCTTTTGCACTCTGAATTGCTGTGAGGTATGGCTAGAATGAAAAGCATAGAAAAGGAGAGCCTTTCATACTTCAATGAACCATTGACATTAAATTTCTTCAAAGCAGCCTATTTTTTATCCATCCTCTCCCTTTTTAGCACAACATCGGGCAAATTATCTATTTGTACAGAGTGGAATTCACTTTGGAGCTTATCTTAGGCTCTTCATCTGCAGTTTCTCTATTCTTCTGAAGCAACATAACAGGATACTCATTTAAAAAAAAAAAAGCAATACTAGGGATCTAAAACCTAATTATCTTACAATTATGTCACAAGATCTTATAAACATACAATATCTCCAAAAATCTTACAATGTAAGGCTAAATCTTACAAGTTGGTTGCTATGCTACTGTATGTTTATGTATAGCATAAAAATAAGAAAAGCTTAAAATTTTCAAGAAACATTTTATTAATTTAATTTTTAACAGTACTTTTGTCACTTACTTATGCATATACAGGTATCTTTTGTATAACACGGTTGATTCGTACTGTGTAATATGAGACTTTTTTATAAATAGTTTTTTAAACGTATTTTTTGATCTTACGTCTTACATAGGATCAAGAAATGTGTACCGTGTTATATTGAAACCAAGTCTTAAGGGAAAGATTTTATAATAGCTGAAATTTAAACTAAATAGGATATACAAATAAATAAAAAATTTTGAAAAAAAAAAATAGAACCGACTTCAAAATTGCTCTAAAAAGTGAAAAATAATTTTATTCTTTAAACACCATCGATAATACTTTTAAACATAATTTTTGAAGTTGGCACAAAAACAAAAAGTAAAATCCATTGTAACCATGCTTCGTTCATATTGTTATAAAAAAATCATCCAAAGTTAGGAACGAAACATTTATATCGTTACTGAAATATGCTGTCATCAATGCGTAATGCATGTGGTAGTGAAGAAACTGGGCCTGATTTAATTTATAGCTGTAACTGAGTTATAGCTGTGAATGATTTTATCGATCGTTTTTGCGCCAACTTCAAAAATTATGTTTAAAAGTATTATCGATGGTGTTTAAAGAATAAAATTATTTTTCACTTTTTAGAGCAATTTTGAAGTCGGTTCTATTTTTTTTTTTCAAAATTTTTTTATTTTATTCTTTTTAGTGTAAATGTATTTCAGAAATATTAAGAAGTTACTGTAACGAAACTTTACCTTATTTTTTTCATAAAAATGCTCCATACTAAAAAAATAAAAACACGCCTTAAACTTTAAGCGATTGACAATAAAAATTTATCTTCGTTCCTCACTGAAATTCATTTGTGTGTTAATTTAATTATAATCATTTAAATATTACGTTTTCCCTAACTAATTTACATTTCACAGCATAGTTGCTTTTTGTGCAATCCTGTATCTCCTTACTCAGCCCAAATCATCTGTTATTGGCATACTTGATAACGATAAAAATACTACTATAGTTGAAGCAAACCTAAAGTAGTAGCATTGTGAAGGCTAAGCAGATCCTAATCACTGCATAAACCTCGCTTCCACGTTAGGTTTACCCCCACTATAGAGCAATGACACTGAAGAAACTTGATGCTTGCTTCAGAGAAGCCTCCATTCAAAGTTATCACCACAATTACTATTAATATTATTGTTGTATGGCACAAAATTGTTGAAACAATGGGTTTTATGTTTAATCAATTAATAGGGAAATTGCATGAAATTTACTGTTTTTTGCCCATAACTTTTTTTCTAAGGAACAAATATGGTCAAACAAAGTAATGGGACCTAAGTTGGGCCATCCCCTATCCATTAAAAGAAGTATCATCAAAATCGGTCCACTAGGTGAGACGCTGTGAGTGGACAAAAAAAAAAAAAAAAAACATACATACGGTATGAACTGATAACCGCCTCCTTTTTGAAGTCGGTTAAAAATGGCTACTAAAACATACAACAGCTCAAGTAAAAACTTGATCAACTTTCTTTGCTAAGAACAAAGTGCATTTTATCATGGAGGAAAAAATCTAAGCTTTTCTACAGCAATCAAGTTTGAGCAACAATGACCAAATAAAAGAACAAATACAATTATTCCATTTATTTCATTGTATATTGTTTGGACTACATTTTTTAATTATCGTGTGCAAAATTTAACTTATATTTATTCCTAAATGTTATTTTCTTATAATGAATTGGAAACAATATTTGTCTTTTTTTTTAGAACACGGATGAAAAAATAAAGTATTTAAAAGTTACTGTTATACATGGGTGTAGAATTATTAGTATTGAACAAAAATGAATTTCTATCTTTTAAAATTCATGTTATATTTAAACCGTGTAGTATTAAGTTAAAACTTTGTACTGTATGGAAACAGTGTTGTAGAAACACCGTGAGATATGAAGTATGCCTGTATATATGATATGCTAGTCACTGCTCATTAACATTACTTAATCAGACAATTACTTAATTTTGTAACGTATTAAATTTCAGAACATTTTTCAGGGGTTGATACAAGTTTTTATTTTTGGGTCCCCATTTTGTTAAAAAACAAAATTTTTCTAAATTTTCTTTATTTTTGAAAATGAAATTATTGTGAATTGCCAGGTTATATATGGGCATGGCAAAATGATGCTTGTGCAACCTTTAATTACACAATATGAAGTATAAGAAGGCAATTGTTAATGTCCAAGTGATGGAATCACAAAAACCGTTTTTTGGGGGTCGGCACTTTGTCACACTGGATCGCCAGGTGGCAAGGGCCACCTTAAATTTAGAACTTTATTTCATGATGCGAATTTTTATGAATGAGCTGTTTTTACAGTGTGGAATTTTCTGAAACGGCCGCTTTTACATTGCAGATCTTTGTGAAGGAGTTGCAAAGCGAACCCAATTCGATTCTGCGTCGAACCTATTTTGGCGAGCTCAGCTCTGCATAAAGCCAATTCGGGCCCCTTGTTAGTTTGTTCACCAGGTCTCCCTCTTCTCATAAAACTTTTAACATTTGTATGTCTCAGATTCCAACTGGGCCCCTAGTTCCCGACTAGGCTAACATGGCCTCTGAGCCAGCAACAAATGTTGTTCGCTAATTTCCTGTTTCTCCCAATTAATAATGTTGAAAAAAGACCAAATATAATTAAAAAACCAAGCTGGTATCATTGTGGTACTCTACTCACTGACATTTTTGCTGTTGGTTAAGATATGACACTAAAGACTCTGGAGAAATACAGTGGTATTTTGCAGAAATTTTTTTAAGAGAACTTCAGTTTTAAAGTTTATCAAGATCTCAATTGAGGTTGCACTATACTGTAAATGTGTAAATTTTTGTTTCTAAATTCAATGAAATCCATCAAATTGTGAAACAGCAAAACATGTGAATAAAAAATCAAGTAACTTCAATTGTTAATGGAGTTTTTTATAATAACAACAAACAATATCAATACATCCTGATTATTATACTCAACGTTAAATCCCGGTTATCACAAATTTGCCATTTCAACTGCGCTTGTACACAGACTTAGCTGATTTCAAAAATCTTGCTAACATTTTAAATTTGTTAATAAATATGAGATAGCAACAGATAAAAATTAGAAATCACAAAGCTAACTCTGGTTTAGTTTTTAGGCCTCGGTAAAGATTGAGTTTTGAGTCTTAATTATTAATGGATTCAAAGTCTGATTTTTCTATCAATGGCCCTTTTCAGGGCTAAATTTTCAACTTCAGAAGAGCGTACTAGAATTGCAGCATCACTTCTAATACAAAGCCGAACCATCAACCTAAATAAAAATGTATAATACTGCTATTTAAGCCTAACGTAAAATATCCACAAAAGACGGACATCTGTACTCATATTCCAATCATTTTTGAAGTACCCAACGGGTTTTAGGTTTACGTTAAATAAATATTTTCAAACCAATAAATATTGGAAGTGTCATTTTCCCCTTTTCATTATAAAGATTATCAGTTATTCATATCCGCAGTTTCATGTAATATATCACGAAATCGCAGTGAAAATATTCTAATCGCAGTCATTAATTTCTTGGGACTCTAGCTCAGTATAAATATAAACAAGCAACACAAAATCTTAAAACAGAAATAACAAAAAGCTAAGTCCGCGCGCAAGCGCAGTTGAAATGGCAAATTTGTGATAACCGGGATTTAACGTCTACTGATTATTATACATTACACAAGCAAATGAAACCAATGTAAAATTTTGAACATCAAAACAACATAATTGAAATAACATAGAGTAATAACTGTTCTTACCTACCTGTCACCCAAAAAAAAAATGTAGCATATAGAACAAAAAAGTCAGCAATAGAGTATGGTAGATTTTAAAGTATACTAGCACTCTCTTTTGCTATCCATTTTGTTATCGATGTTTCCATTATGAATCCAATTATCTTTTTACATGCTTTTTCTTAAGACTATGATCGAGCAAAGGTATGGAAGCTTCTACATTTTTAAGCTACAACATGATGATTCACTATTCCCGCATTCGAGTGCCAAGCAGAAGTGCGGCATAATGTGATCTTTCTCCCAAACCAAAAATATGGAATAAAAACAACAAAAACATAATTTTAATCTTGAATTTTAACGGCGAACTTTACCAGTACTTAACATTGATATTTGTAAACTCACGGACCAAGTAATTTCCCCTAACCTCGAACCCAATTCATGAATATCGTACCTCGAACCCATTGGTCACTCTATTCGAACGCGACCTTAGAAGTTAAGACTTTCAAATGTGAAGGAAATTGAAAAAAATTTCAATGATTTAATTGATTAAAAATTAATTCACATACCTTGCACAGAAAATACTTTCCTTTAATTAAAATGCATCGATTTTGTTCAAGATATACGCTTTTTTTAAACATGCCAGGATATGCCAATTAATATAAGTAGTTAACAGTTAAAATTCATCTAAACCGTTTAATTTAAAATTTTCAACGGTACTTTTGAAAGTTCATTGCACATTTAAATTAAAAAGAACTATCTTTAGAGATATCTGTTGTACGTAACTAAGGCCTGCATTAACTGCGTCATTAACTACATTCAACTCTTCGTGTATTTTAACTTCAACCCATGCTTTAACTGTATTAAAAACAAGATTTATTCAAATCGCCAGCTAAGCGAGAATGCGCCAAATACGGCAACCCCAAATTTTACTTGCGCAGCAGGGGGTAACTCATTAACTCCATGGGTGGTCCTAGCCTTCGGCGCAATCCCCCTCCGGGGTTCCTATTATCAGACGCGCTCATAATTCGTCATGTAATTTATTTCCTGTAGAATTAGAAGTTTTTCGCCAAAATGAGCGATTATTTTGCCAATAAGTAGGCCCTACTGGAGTAGACTACGTTAGCCAATCATAGCTGCTTATTTTCGAGGAGTAGTAGCAACGTCCAAAAATATATGAATTTTCTTCTCAAACTTTAAACCGTGGCTTGTTGAAACTGATGTGAAATGAAATGAGTGAGAAAAGGTGGCCCGCGCCCTTTTGTTATTGTGTTTACATATTGTATGGTTATGTTTACTTATAAATAATATGGGTTATACAGCGTTTACTATTTTTTTCCTGGTAATTTTCTCTTGGAATGTGATTGCTCAGTTTGACTGGCAAATTCGGGATGGATTTGACGAAATTACTTCTCGCATGTCAAAGGTAGGAGCAGATAATTGCAAAGTCGTGGACCGAAATGCCTTGTTTTTGCCCAAAGACTCCGTCACTCATGTTCCAAATATTCGACAAATCGGCATCGATCCTGTCTTGCCGAATCGAACAAGTCTTCTTCAAATTCACAACATGGCCATGTCAAGAGCGTTCTTTTACAGGTAAATTACGTGAACTGCTTATGTTGTATATATTTAAGGATATTTCTATTTGAGATTTTAATTGTCATTTCATTCTGGAAATTTCAGCAAGATGTGAATGCATTAGTTCTCAGATTTTTGTGCCAAATGAAAAAATTGCTTCTTGAATCTCAGTCATCAAAAATTTCCCTACACAGTAGAACCCTGTTGCTCCAGATCAAATTTGTAGATTGTTGTTTTCCCCCCATTTTATACTTTAAATTATGATACCAAGAATAACAATGTGTACGCAAAACTTCAACCTCTTATTTTAATGCATAGATTGTACAATACATTGCAGGGTAATTCAACAAATTTGCATTTCGTTGAGACTGCACAGCCTGACACTACTACCTGAATAATTGATTTTAAGCACACAACCGGATAAAACAGGCATACAGACGCATGCGGCCCACATGTGCATAGATAAATTTAGTTAAAGATAATCGGACGACACACGTCCGATTATCTTTAATTAACATCTGACTATCTTCCAAAATTTGCAGACAAGTTAATGCAAAAAGTTCTTTTCTTGCTTTCATGGACACATGATTGAAAGCAAAAGGCATTACCTTATTAAAATGTTATCTTCTCACTGAGTAATTATTTTTCGTACTTGTAGAAAGTTTTGAGTTAATTGCGCAGATACTTTATATTTATGTCTTACTATGACAGATGCATACCATGCATGAAGACATTCACTGCTTGCAGATACATATATGCTGCAAATTAGCATCATCCAGTAATCATGAATAGATTTATTAATATTAAACATTGGATGCCTTTAAAATTTCTTGATAAATTAATGCTTTGCTTTCATGCATACACTAGTGGTACCCGAACAGCTTTGCCCGTAATGGAAAAATTAAAAGGTCTTTTGGTACGCCTGCACATTTGCAAATAATGTATGGTGAATTTTCTTGCCAATTGGCTTGTACCCATGTTACGGTTCCATGGTATGATAATTTCATATCTCTCCAATTGGCTCGTGCCCATGTTACGGTTGCACGTTATGATAATTTCCTTAATTTACTCGTCCATCTTATGATAATTTTGTTCTTAAAATTGGAATAGAAAAAGAACCACATCGAATTTTTAAAAAATCGCTTCGAGGTGCACACCCCAATGCTACAAAATAACTTTGTGCCAAATTTCATGAAAATCGGCCGGACGGTCTAGACGCTATGCGCGTCACAGAGATCCTGCAGACATCCAGGCAGAGAGACTTTCTGCTTTATTATTAGTAAAGATGATTTAAAATAAATTTTTAAAATCTTTACTACTATGTATCGTTGCTAAAAAGACAAATGGGTGTATCTCACTTTCAAGCATTTTGCAGAAAACCGATTTAAAGATTTCCAGTTTACTGTATCAGTTGAGGACCAGGGTTGGGTTTTGGACTGTCCAAAACTGGTTTAGGACAGGACAGGTGGTTTTTACCGTCAAAAACTGCCCAAACGTGTTGGAAACTGTCCAAAACTATGCCAAAGCTAAAGCGGTGTGATTTAATCAATTCTTATTCACTGCACTATTCATAATGCATAAATTTAGATGTTAATGAGGTTTACTTAATGAGCATTTGATAATATTTTTCTCCAAAATGTTCATTTAAAAATATTTTGCTTCAAAAAGTTGCCAATAACTATTACATAAAAACTTCCTTATGTAACAATTAGCAGAGTTATGAAAGGAAACTTACAACACTAACAAGACAACTAATTTCAGTTCCATTTATAACTCAAACGAATATTATTAAATGTGCAATATTTAGGTGCAAAAAAAAGCTTAAATTTTTTAATAGTTTTTGCAAATAAGTTTTACATGATGCTTTAATGAAAACTATTTTTTAAATCATAGATTAAAGAACGAGAAATTGATGATTAAACGGTAATGTTATAAAACTTGTGCTATTCTTTTTTTAATTCATATTCATACAATACATTTTGTAACTATAAAAAATTGTAATTTATTGCATATAAGTCAATTATTACACTAAGTTTTGAACACTTTCTTTTGCACACATGCATAAATGTCAAAAAATTTGGTTTATGGAAGAAAAAAAACTTCTGCATGCAAATTTAAATTTTTAATGAGGAATTTTATTTTTTCATAACTAGATTAAAATCAGCTGCATAAATAAATTACATATATATTTATACTTGAATGTTCACATTGAATAAATATATTAAATAGTCAAAAAAATAATTTTGACACATTTTGTTCTGTTTTTGATACTTTCTCACAAAATATAGTTTCTCAAAAAGTAATTTTGGACACTTTTGGACACAAGGGTTTTAAACAGGATTTTAAAAGCCTTGTTAACCCTGCTCTCATTTGCACAATGCACACGTGCATAAGGATAAGGAAATTTGATTACTAATTAATGTCACAAAAAAAAAAAAAAAAAACTAAATTATCTCATGCTTAAATTGAAATTTAATCAAGAATTCAACTTCAATGTAACTGGATTAAAATCAGCTGCATAAATAAGTTAAATGTTCTTTGAACAAATGTTCAATATAAAACATTACTTTGATACATTTTATTCTGTTTTTGGAGTTTTCTCACAGAATACAATTTTTTTAAAAATATAGTTTTGGACCCAAGGGTTTTGGACAGGACGGTAAAAACCAGGGTTTTTACTGTAGTGTCCAAAAAAGTGCCAACCCTGTTGAGAACTGCCACTAGTGTGAGGGATTGTAACTTGTTTACTATTTACTGTAGAGATACGACCATTGGTCATATTATAAATTCGACTTTGGACATTTTTATGGTAGTCATTGAAAGACCCAAATTTGTCTTTGCAGCGACGGTGTATTATTAAAATGTCAAGAGCCAGAAATTTTATAAGTATCCAGTGGCCACTAGAATCTTAGTGACCACTAGTGTTACCAAGTTTTGAAGCACAAAATGGGAGGGATGGAAAGTTTTTCTAGGTTTCATTTAAAAAAAAATAGTGAATTTTGCGCAATCAAAAAATAATTATTTAATACTTGTTTATTTACATAAACAGGTATTTTGGAAACTTAATTTAAAATAGATTTTTAAATTTTTTGCAAAAAAATAAATACAAAGGAAAAGTTGTGGAGAAACTGCATCTCAGATGAAATAGCTATTGGCATATTAGCCACCAAAATAATGAGGACAATATACAATTTTGTAGATAAAATGTGACTTTTTTTTTTTTCAAGAATATGATTGTTCCGAAATAATAAACCAGATTTATGACCATTTCACGTTATTTTTAATAGCATCTCGTATTGCATTAAGCATCTATTTTTTTTCTTTCTTTCTTTTTGGAAACTTAGGTAATTATGAGAAATCTTAAGGGAACCCCGAAAATAAACCCTAATAAGAACAAGGAACCTTGCAAATACTATTTTGTGAGTTCAAACTCTTAAAGAGATCCATGTGCTTTCCCACCGAAAAAAAATGTATTGTTTTACTTCGAGATAGAAGGGGGCGTGGGGGTGGGGGGGGGGGGGGTGTTAAGAAGGCAGTGGGTTGGTATTAGAAAATCCATAATGAATTGTATGGTCTAGTAAACAAAAAAGTGAAACTCTACTTCTACTTTTATTCCAGCTTTATCCTGCAGAGGGCTGCCGATGAGAATGAGCCAGGATTCATGTACTATTTTCTATCCTCCATCTCTGATGTTGCAGCAAATCGTTTCATCAATGGCAGCGCCATCTATTTTTCACCAAACATGTCCTTCACACCCTCTTATAAGGGATTTTTCAACAAGACCATGGCTTTGTTTGCACCACGTGCATTCAGGTGAGTCTTCCACTCTTTTTCCATCAAGGAACTTCTTTTCTGCCAACATTTAAAAAAGAATTTTTTTTTTGTCTGTGTGTGTCATGAAGAAGAATCTTGGAACATGATGCTTTGATTTTTTAGAATCCTACTCACCTTAATTTTTATTTCCTTTTACAAAAAAGGAGGTATTGTATTCGCGAAAAAAAATACCCTCAAAATTCGACCTTAATTTCCATTTTACTCACCCCCGAATGAATATTGAGTATTTTTTCGACTCGACCACACGTGGATAATTGCCTCAGAACATATAGACACGCGAAATACCCATAATGATGATTCCCGAGTTAATTACAGCGAATTTTTTTGTGACATCCGTATGTACATATGTATGTGCGTATGTGTGTATGTATCTCGCATAACTCAAAAACGGTATATCCTAGAAAGTTGAAATTTGGTACGTAGACTTCTAGTGCGGTCTAGTTGTGCACCTTCTCTTTTGGTTGCATTCGGATGTTTCTAAGGGGCTCTTTTGCCCCTTTTTGGGAGGAAATCGTTGTTAATTTCGATGTAAACTCAAGTGGTGATATAATTTGTCGGACACTTGGCGATATCACCAATCTTTTGGTGGCCAGGTTTTGTCGCCAACTCAGCGACAAATTTGGCAATTTTTTAAATTTTTTGTCTGGTTTCAATTTAGCCCTGTTGGTAATATTTAGAGAGTAAACTATTGAATCACATTAAAATTGCCAGTAACAGGGAAATTACATTAAACTGGAGTAAAAGGAAGTCATGTGATGCACACATCAGCTCGTTATACATACAGTATGACTTCGATTTAACGATACGCAGATTTAATGATTTCCTCAGCGTAGTAATACATTTCACTGGTCCGGATATCAATGCTCCTTGATTTAACAGTAATTTTTCCAGTCCCTTGACAATTGTTAAATCGGGGTTATACTGTTCTCTTCAAAATGGTGTCCTGCTGCCATGAAGATATGGAAACGCATTGAAGAAGAATTTAGTGTATGACTGGATTTATTTACATTTGAATTTTCCAGGGCTTATACAGTGCTGAATTTTGGTTTTAATATTTTAGGGCTTATATTAGTGCTTAATTTTACTTAATGCTACTAACTTTTTTGTGTATGTGTGTGCCCAAAAATACAAACTATTTGGTTTTTCAGATCAGGACTTGAATATTTCGCCTTTTACCAAACACAAAAGTTTTTTTCTTTTTCAGTCAAGTCATATTAACTAGGATATGCATAGGTTTTGAAGCTTAATCTCAAGACTGAAAAAAATATTTTTCATATTTTAGTCCAAGCTATACTCAATGCTCATCAAAATTTGCTTGAAGTTTCTTTGTTTATCTGAACAGCTTTGGATATGAAAGAAATATCTTTTTACTCTGCATAGACTGAGCAGTTAATTTAAGTTCTTGAGTCTCTTTTTTTTTCCCCCATTTATTTTTAAGGAAGTATGCTACTTGCTTTTGTTCCTACTGTTTCAGATCTGATGATTTCAATGATCCCTTCCACTTGGAACGCATATCTACACTGAACACAATTGAAGCAATTGATCTAGGAGCGGTTCCCAACAATTCCATGAGCATGAACTACACCCACCCGCACTACAAGATCAATGAATGGTATTATGCCTGGTTGCCTGATAAGACCCGTAGGCAAGATTCCAAAACCACATACTCTGTCCAGATCACGTATGCCAACAATACCAACGAAACGTTTGTATGGCATGGACCCCCAGGTGAGTCCAGTTGTAACTTTTGTTTGTAGAAAAATTAATAAATAGATGATTATCAAAGATCGGGTGAGCCCTGGTTTTTCTTTTGACTGGAGCGTGTGATGAAAATACTGCGTCTTTAAAAAATTAACTTCATTCTCTGCTAATTATTTTCACAGAGACTTTTTTCCCTCTTGATATGATGAGTCTGACCCACATGAAGTTTAAAAGTTACCTTTTTAGAATGTCACACTGCTAAGTAATATATGTATTTTTAATACAACTTTGATTACTTTGAAATGTATATTCAATGTTTTTTTTTTTTTTTTAATTGTCTTTTGAGCTTTGAACTTGTTTATGAGCTTCAGAACTTGGTAGCTTTTTTATTCTGCATCTAATTTTATTTGAATAGTTTTACTTTTAAATAATTACCATTATCAAAGTTGGAAAATCTGCAGTAGTTTTCAATACTTGATACATTTAGATACAAAAGGTGAAATTTACGATTTGTGTTCCAAAACTACTTTACAATGTTTGTTAAATCAGGGCCCAATACAGATTGATTTTACTATCGCTTTTCGGTACTTTCACAAAAATCTTATTTTAAAATCGGTACTTTCACAAAAATCAAGTTATAAAATCGGCAGCTTCACAAAACTAACTTTGAAAATCGACACATTCTAGAAACAATATTAAAAAAAACGAAAGTTTCACAAAAACCTGTGTTTTAAAATAGAAAACACGTTTTTCTGTTTAAAACATAGTTTACTCATAAAATAAAATGCTAAGATAATTTATATGAACAATCGCTTAGGTAACAGCTTTTTCATAGTATTAAACTCAAATTTCACTGTTTTTCGTCAAATTGCTTTTAAGCAATCTTTTAGCATCAGTTTTAGGGGATGGCGTTTTCCTGAATTGTACACAGTACAAAGCTTTTTGAACTGAGATACAATGATATTTTCCCTATCTCTTAGATCCCCCCCCCCCCCCAAAAAAAAAAAAAAAAGAAGTTCGAAATATTAGTTAATGACACTTGCACTTTTCAAACTAACATTTAAATTGCTCTAATTTTCTGAGACAAAAATTAAAATGTGCCTATAAAGATCACAAAATCAATGCTGATAAAAAAAAAAAAACTTTCACAAAAATAGAATTTTGATGCAATACTTTCATAAAAATAGGTAGTAGGAAAAAAATCCTGGATTTGCCTCTGTAAATAAAGGGAAACCAACAAGTTAAAACTGTATAAAGGAAGTATTTGAAATTTTACATACTGGGTTACCAATCTTAAACCATAAGCCTAAAAAATATCAAGGCATAATCTAAATGAATACTTTCAACCTATTACCCAAACGCTTTGCCTGATAACTTCAAAGTCCCAAAACGAGTGTCCCAAAATAAAACAGTTTAGGAAAGAATTTCAACAATATGTACCTGCAAAATTCACTCATTCATTTGCTGAGGGTTTTAAGGACAAAAAAACTATTACGACTATGAATTGAAGACCATTTTGGATGACTAGGATCATCAACAACCTCACAAGAGAAAGAAAAGTCATTGAATTCAAAGCAGCCATTGAGAGGAAATGTGCCCAAACATCAATAAAATTGATTAGAAACCTTTTGGATTCCATTGATCAGGGTTATCAGCTTTACCTAGACCATTATGGTGAACAATTTGAACATTTTTATTAAATGGCTAGTTCCCAGATTGATTCACTTTATTTTCAGTACTGAAATATTCCTGGATCATAATAATTGTTTGTGTTAGTTATTCTAAGTAGGTGTACTTTTTTGGGACACTATACTTTGGCGACAAGCCTCCTCTTGAGCAAACTAAAAGAACTATTCAACCAATCTTCTTACTGGCAGAAAGGTTGTCTACTGGCTCTTATTAGCATTATCTTGAAAGGACATCATAGATCTTTGCTCAAAAAAGCGATGTCACTTCCCTCATATTTTCGTCTTATCTTACTGTTGACGGAGAGCAGAACTGCCTCAATTTTTTTGTGTTTTAAATGTTAAACGTATTAACTAAAATAGCATAGTATCCAAATATGTTCACGTTGATTTTATGCTACTCTAACCCAAGTTTCCCTTTGGTTGCATGGATCATGTCACTAACTGATACTTTGGTTTCTAGCCGCCTCTGACCTCCCAGGTCCAGTGAAATGGTTTCAACCGTACTTCGACTGTGAGCGCTCCAACAAGTGGGTGTTTGGGGCAGCTGTGCCCATTCCTGACATCTATCCTAGGCACACCCAGTGGAGGCACATTGAAATACCAACGTGAGTAGTTCCTTTTTTATTCAGATTGTTCATTTCAGTGTACAGTAAAACCTAAGGGCAATATATAATTACCAATATGTAAGTTTTGACAAGATCAAAAATTGAAAAATTATTTTTTAACTTGTCCTTTTTTTTTTTTTTTTTTTTTTTTTTTTTTTAAGATTCTATATATATTTTTTTTTGAGCTTGCTGCTATCACTGCACTCCAGTAGCAGAAACGCAGCAGTGTCCTTGCACACAAGGAAACCCTATCGCGGACAGTTCTGTCAGTGCTAAAAAAAAAAGCTGCCCCCCCCCCTCGGGGGTCTTGTTTTTGAAAGGGGAGTGCTTCATAGAATTTAGGGAGGTGCACCATCGTCTTTGGGGGGGGGGGGGGGTCAACTCCTGTTATGTTTCAAATACAAATATTTTTAAAAAAAGCTTGTTTATTTATTTTTTTTTATTGATACCTCGCGCCAAAATTTTCAGACAGATTATGAAGTTCTAGAAGCTTGTCGAAGACAGCTACAAAACTTTCCGTCACTAGGCACTGCACTAACGGGCCTTCTGAGAACTAAATGCTGTACCACCCTGGGGTCTGAAAGCTAAAATATATTGGTTTATCGTGTGAATGTATTAATTTTGAATTTTGCATCCAGGTATGTGGCAGTTGCTGTGATGGAGTTGGATTTTGACCGTATTGACATCAACCAGTGTCCCACTGGGGAAGGAAATCCACCTCCTAACCGGTATGCAGGAACCGCTCGGTGCAAGAATAAGACTACTGAGGTGAGATCTTCAATTAAGATCCTTAAATTGATTCTCCTTTTCCTGTTTGCAAGCCATTATAATCATATCATTTTCTGTGTGATCAATGGTCATCTATCTTATGCTTTTCAATACATTTTGTACTTCATTATGATTTTTAGAAATATGTATGAAATTTCTTCCAAAGTTTACCCTAATTTTTCTGCATCAAATTTCTCTTCAATTTCTTAAAACGTATCAGGATTTGAAATGCATTAATTGTTTGCTTCCTATCACTATATTTTTCAAGATGTAATTCTAATAGTGAATTAGAAAACTTATGTCGCTTAAAAGATAAGAAAGATATAAGGACTGGTTTTGCATGCTCTTTCTAAAAATGTTGTAAACTTCAATTACTTTTATTTCATTCAGAATCATAGCTGAATAAACAATGGACTTTACCACCCGCCCTCCCCCTTTCTTAACTCAGCAGCCCCTCATTTGTTCCACATGCTAAGAGGGCTGCACTCATATGGTGTTTTACTACAGATTTGCCAAAATATTGTCCCCAGAAAGCTCCTCTCCTTCCCCTTTCCTACTTGCTAGGCGTACTTAAGAATTGCCTCTGCTTGATACTTAGTATTTGCCAGTAGTTTTGCTCAGAACTAGAGTATGTCTTGTCCAATTCAGGACCAGTATTAGTTGTCAGGCTATAAATGTCCTGGATATCCAGACAGACACAGAGATACACACATTATAATTATAAAGATTTCAATTAATGTTTCCAGTAGAAGACTCAGTATGTTATCAGACAAGCTTAGACCAGGCTTAGATGGCTTTAAAATGTTTTCTCCTAGTAAAGTTTGTTCAATTATTGCTATGAGTATCTTGAAAGTGCTATGCAATGCTAGCATGTGCATGTTAAAGAAGAAAAAGAGAGAGCCAAGAAATGAATGTTCCCCCCATGCATTCGCTAAACTTCCAGTTTTTTTTTTTTTTTTTTTTTTTAATCTGCTTTTGCTATTTCTTTTAGTGTGAGCCTATCCACGGCTATGGTTTTCGCAGGGGTGGATACCAGTGCCGATGTCTCCCTGGCTTCAGACTACCTGAGGTTATTCGCAACCCTTTCCCTGGGGAAGTGATTGAGAGGGCGCCTTTTGATTTCTACAGGAAAGGATTTCATTGTAAAAAGATTGACTGTAAGTGACTGCTGTTTGCTTTTGTTTTTCTTCCAGAGCAGGGTGCACTGCTTCAATTTAATTCCAAATTGATCCTCATAAATGCAAATTACTGTCATTTCATTCATATAATATAATATCATAATACTTTTTTAAAGCTTTCCATTACAAATAAGAATACATTGGATTTTGGAATGGTGAGAGAGGACAGAGATGTTGTGGGGTTGTAATTTGGGGGAAAGACAGATATATATATATATATATATATATATATATATATATATATATATATATATATATATATATATATATATATATATATATATAAATCTTCTGTGCGAACGTTTGTCACCATAAGGCTTTTAAACGGCTGGACCGATTTTGATCAAATTTTTTGTGCGTAATTAAGTTGTGGCAACATGGTTTTGAAGCGTGATGGATCGAATCGGAAATGGTTTTACTAATTAATTAATTTAAACATTGGATGGTTATATCTCCCAAATGATTAATATTTATTTTACCCTATTGTTGAGCGAGAACTGAAATAAATATGTAACCCGTTGCCAAAGGACTATGAGAAAGTCTGCTCTGCTTTTATAATGAAATTTCCTACCATGATATGTCATTGAGAATAGATAAAACATAGAGAGTGAAGCCTTCATTTCTTGAAACGATTGCAACGATTTTAGCTCCCGTGATATATTTTAAAGTAAAGTACTGGAAGGTTCATGCAAAACGTGTGTTCTGTCGTCGTAGTTGAACCATTGAGCCATGTGACAAGATTGGTGCTTTAGGTTTTCCTAATTAAATGATCAAAAAGTACTGTACCTAGCAACATTTGTTTCTCGGCTGAAATCCATCTGAGTTTTGGCACCAATGTCAAGAATACTTTAAGGATTATCTAACCTAATCAGTACATTATTAAAGGAAAAGATGATGGAATTTAAAGACGAAATATTTTTTCATCCAGATAAATTACAACAGGGTGGTTCTGTAGACAAAATATCAGTGCAGTGGAAGATTTTTATCTTTAGTGGAAAGAACAAAATAGGCAATATATGAAGTTTAAAAAGTTTTCGTTCAAAAGATCGGACCACTAATTTGTCGGTGTTGGCTTTGCTCATTGATCGGCTGAATTACAGTAACGTGATGGCTAGGCTATAAACAATGCAGTTGCGTGATCATTTGTTTACATTTTAAAGCTACTGTTAATGTAATTAATTGTATTTTTGTTTATTTGGTGAAATATTTCAAATTGCAAAGAATTGTTTTTCGTTTTATAAAGAGTTTTTAGTCATTTTAGTTGTAGAATGTGTTTATTCTACATCGGGAGGTAGGAGAAGGGATGAGTGATTTTCGCTTATTCAGAGAACTGTTTTTACCTTTATCATTTTTCTAAACGATATCCTTTTGATTGTTTTATTCTTTTTTCAATGAGGGATGTTGCAGCAAGATTTCCCGTTTGTTCTAGATGCGTAGTTAGATTTTTACACTTAATATCTGAGGACACTTTTTATCCTTTGAGTATGGCTGAAGGAACAAACCATCAAGTACGGGAGAAAAAATAGTTAATAAAACAACTGCTCAGTGGGCATTAGATAAATCAATTTAATAAATATACGCATTCTGATAGCATAACAGCTTAAATTTTTTTTACTTATTTTTTGCAACGGAACAGTTCAAACACTTGATAGTTTATTGAATTTTTTTAACTTTTTAATTTACAAAGTTTGAACAGAACAACATCTGTCGGATCCTCTAGTATATTATATATATATATATTTTAAACTTCATGCTTTGAGCCCCAAAAGTTTTCCCTTTCACTGAATTCAAACATAGTACAGCTAAAAGTTTTTGCTGCAGCGTAAAATTATTTCATTTTTGCAGATTTTGAAAATTCACCATTTTGTTAAAATGAGATTTTTTAACATAATCCTGATGGCAATTAAAACGGGACTGAACCTTTTTTTTTTTTTTGTTATAATGGATATTTTGTTGCATTCGTGTTCTTTGTAATGAGATTTTACTGTAACGACTTTTTTTGAGCTTTTGTATTTTTGAGATGTAGATATGGTTCTCATCATGCAATATCTATTCTAACTCTATTAAAAAAATAATAATAATGAAAATAAATACTTACTCAAAATGAGATACTTTTTTTTTACCCTAAAGAAAAATGTTATCTTAGTATCACCATCATGCATCTGAACTAATGTTTCACACATCAAATGTGAGGTTTATTCCTCAAAAATTTGCTGAGAGTAAAAATTCTTGCCTAACTCTTTAGTGAAAATTCTTATAGTAGCCAGCTACTCAAAAATCTGGATCATAAGATAGAAAAGAAAAATGCCCAAGAAAAGAGACATATGCAGTCGGACCCGGATTTAACAAATTCAATGGGACCGAAACTTTTACATATTAAATCGAGGTTATGCGTAATATCGCAGTATGAAATTTTTTAAAAAAACTCCACTTAACTTATCTAAAACTCCTAGTAAGGAACGGCGCAAAAAATATCCATAATTAGAAAGTGCACACTCTTTTTCAGCATTCCATGATTGATTACACACTAGTTAGTGTTAAAATTTAAAACTAAGCAATAGATGAAATAGATGTTTGTCAATTTCCTTAATACTCGAAACAATTCTCTTTCGACTTTGTGGAGGGAAAAATTACTGTGTCATTTGCAGCTTGCTGCATGAGATATGTTTTTAGTTTCCAGGCCATGCAAAGCATTTGAAAAAGGAACAGTTTTAATGGGAGTTTCATTATCGCTCTCTGCATCAGAATCTATATTCGTTAGTTGCGCCCTCACCCGTCAAAAATTGCTGATTCCAAGAAATGTCTTTTCCTGCTTCAGACAATATAGATGTAACATTTGGAAAACATACCATTTTTTCCTAATTCAAATTTACAAAAAAATAAATAAAATTCGACTGTTAAAATAATTTGTTAATTCAGAGTTTATTTTTCGGTAAATAGGGGGTTTTGCCTTCATTTTAGTTGGAGAAAAAGAAAAATTAGCTAAATCGCGAAATTCGTTAAATAGAGGTTCGTTAAATAGGGGTATGACTACTAAGTTGATCATTGAGCAATTGGTATGCCTGAGCTGATCAAATGAGGGACATAATAAATAAGAGATAAAAAATATGGGATGCTTTTTACAAAGTTGCTAATACTTCCAGATTGGGCAACACCATATGATTGAATTATTGGGGATTTTGTATAACCATACCCCACCCCCAAGTCCCTACTTTTTGGTTGTGACATTTTCATCGAAAATGTCTTTTTTGTCGGAAAAGTGTCTTAGTTGGGAACTTACGATTTACTTCTTGTTTTTAAAAATCTGCTGAACCTATGCAGAAGTGCAACGTTTTCGTAGTATTTCTACTCATTTTTATTAATTTTTTGCTTACATGTGAAAAACAGGCTTATGCATTTTTGATACATTGCTTAATGCTTATATAGTACAACCATTTTGTATCTGTTTCTGATTTGTCATTTTTCTGATAACTTTCCGATTTGTACGCAAAACAAAACCTGTTGAGCTAAAATACAAGGATATCTTTTTTTATGGTATGTCTTTCAGTCTCTCCCCTGGGAAAAATTACGTTTGAAATAGAAACTTATTACTACTTAAAACTTACTGTTGGGAAACATCATTCATCCAGTCATCCATTGATGTTAGGCAATTTCATAATAAATTGGGGAAAATTTCTTCAACTTAGTTGTGCTTTACATGAAATACACCGCCAGCTCAGTCGTTGTTTACAAAAGTAACTATATATTTTTATAATGCATTTGTAAATTAATTAAGTGTGCATTTTACATAATGCAATTTAGGCGCATAAATTACTATTAAGAAATACTCTTCAAATTTCTAGTTCACTTTCTAAAAGTTATTAAAAGAGTGAAATTACTCTCTCTTTTTTTTTTTTTTTTTTTTTTTTTTGATAGCACTGCTGAGATGTAACTTCAAAGGAAGATTGCTAGGTTATTTAGCAAACTTTCTAATATGGATTAGCATTCCAGATTTAAATGACTTAATAACTAGAATTTTGAGCAAACGAGAGTCATGAAGGATATGATTCAGTTGCTTAATTTTGTTAGTGTAAGTGATCTGTATGAACTATATTTCTTTCTTTTTTTATTCCTCTTGTTGCCAAAAACCCTAAGTCACTCTTCTCAAAAATACTAATGTTGATAACTATAATGCCATCGGCTGTAAAAAAATGTTACTGTATTAATGAGCCAAATTTTCAACCTCATAAAATAGAAGACCACCTTATACCTAAAGAAAAAAGAAAATACTTTCATATTGTTTAGATATAATATAAAAAATTTATTTCTTCAGCACATATTAATAGGTTTTCACAGACAAAAATATTGGTATGTTGATAGAATATCTATGTACTAAATATTATTTTTTCTTTCTTATTTGTTGTGACGCAGAAATTAAGCACTGTCACTAATCCTTTCTATACCCTTTTTTAGACATGATGGTCCTGACCCAGAACGTGGAGCGTCTCTCAGAAGCAGAGCGTTGGAAGCACATCAGCAGGCAGTCCATGTTCTTCAATGTGGGGAACATGAATGGCAGCCGAATAGACCCTCTTGCAGTGGTTGACTATGTGCGCTCTGGGGTATGCAAAGATTAAGCTGTGTTTAATGTTTCCTATGTGATGTCATATTTTCTGTACTTCATGTTTGATGTTTCTCTTTGTTTGCTGAGTTTTCCTTTCTGCATTTAATCACCTTGCAGCCTGACGATGAAATATTGTGTGATTTAAACATGTAGTTCTGATACTGCCTATCTACTCACTCTATAACTCTGGCGTTCAAATTTGAGATTCTCATGAATCATCAAATTTGAGATATATTCATAATATTTTTTGATCTTTTTACACAGTAGGGGTGTTTCCATCAGTCAAAAGTACTACTTTTCATCACTGAAATTAATAGAATAAGCAAGAAATAACAATACTTAATAATATGGAGCCAGAAAATGCTTTTATTTTTCCAGCATTTAGTTTTTAGTTCATTTTTTAAATGTCAGACTTCTGAAACGATGTTTCATCGTTTGATGTCACAAATGAAAACAGCATTTTGGATTCTATTGTGTGGTTGTCTTTTCTGGCAAAATATTGCCTTTTAGTGATTTTTCACTAAGAGGAACTTTTGCAGAATGAGAAAAGTTAGTTAAATAAAATATTCATTTGGCTATGTTTGGCAATGTCCTGAAACTTTGCTCTGGTAACCCTTGCGACTTGTTCTTTTGTGATGTCAGCAATAAGAATGGAAACAGCCGCTGAACATCTTTTAAGAGGGAAAATAAATCAAAATTACGAAAAAAAGTAACTCACCCCATGTTTTCGCCCATGCTCTTTCAAAAAAAATTCTTTTTTTTTTTTTTAAATGAGAAAAAACCCAATTTGTGCTCGACAAAGCAGACCCTTTATAAATTGAGCATCTCAAAAATGGATCCATCAGGAAAATGACGATCACTAAAGTAAACCAATCCCATTGCTTAGACTCTTCCATCATAGAGAATGATACAAGCCCCATTTGTTGTTCTGTAGACGCAGTTTGCATCTATTCATGTGAATCCTTTACACCTTTCAAACTCATTCGTACTAATTAACGTCCATAATTAAGGTTAAATTCAATTCCAAAACATTCTTGACATTTCTATGGCTCAAAAATTTTATAAGAAGAAAAAAGTAAGAAATACTGTTTTATTTAAAGTTCAGGAAATTTTTGAAAGCTGAAACCCTCATGGCTTACTTGGCAGAAACGACAAATAGTGGACTTTACAACTCATTTTATTTGCTAATTTGAATGTTTTTAGAATGTTATAGTTAGCAGCTGTAGCTAATTTAATCTCTAATAAATGCTTTATCTAGCCAAAATGCTTCGAATTAGGGTTAGTTATTATTTTTATTTTATAAAAGAAGACAAACTTTCATCAGATTGGTGGTGCTTTTAATGAGTGAATAAAAAATGTAAATAAAACCCAAATGGTTAATACATCAATTTGACTCTCTTAAGGATGTGTTCTTTATTTATCTTGTCTATTGCTTTATTCATATTTTAGCACAAAGAATTTTTCATGGGTATTTACTTTCTTGAAAGTTATTTATCGATTTAAGAACTAATAAAGTTTAAGGTAATTTGCTAAAGAGCTTGCCCATACTTCCATTGCTGTCAATACACTTCAGTTTATAAAGATTACGTTCCAGGTGACCAAATTCAACTGTGAGGATATCATGAGAAAAAACCCCGACCATCTGTTTTTGCGTGGGGATGTCGCCTATGGGAAAGAAGTCCAGCTTGAGAATGAAGCCCGAATGGCTCTGCGCCTGGCCAACTTTATTTCTTCCTTCTTACAGATTGTGGATCCCAATGACTTGTTTGCCGAATTCCGCGTCCCAGACAAACCTCTTACCGAAGACCAGGTAAGACGATTTTTTGACACTTCTACTTATTTATTGTTGGCTGATTAAAAGTTTTAAGTTTTAGTCAAAAAATGAAATTTAAGCCAAACAGAAATGTGTGGTGTGTCTATTGGAGACAAGTATAGAGTCATTCCATTTCAAATCAGGCAGGCAGGTATGAAAAGTGTCATATGACCATCACTGATTTTTTTGAAAAAAATACAGTAGTTACAACTAAGGGACATATGAAATATCCCAAAAGGATTTTGCAAGAAAAAATTTTTCTTCAGTTACAGCCTATTAAAATTCTGCACAAAATCCGCCATTTTGGAAAAAACCGGCAAAACACTCCATTTCAAATGGACATTATTTCAAAAGTATTTAATCTATTTGAATAATTCTTTTTTCTAAAAATAAATAAGGACCCATATATCCTATAGACATCGTTTTTGAAAGTTTAGTTAGGTTTTTTGATTAAGAAAAAAATCATTTTTGTCACGAAAAAACTGCATTTTTACCAATTTTATGACCTTTTTTCTCCATGAAAAAAAAGTTTTTTTACTAAACGGAGATGGCAGTCTAAAGCCCTTATATGATAGTTTCATAACATATTTTATTATAATCCTTGGATGCATACAGCCTCGGAAATAAAATTTGAAATTTTGAAAATTTTAAAAAATTAGCGATTTTTGAAGTGATTTTACTCAAAAAACCCATTTTTTAAAAATCTAAAAATTGGCTCACTTGAACCCCATATAATGCTTAACAAGTGGGTAGACACGGCATCCCATATTTTTTCCCATAAAATGTTTTATGATTTTTTGAAAGTGACCTTATCGCCCATGGCATGCATGTAAAATAAAAATGTCTAATAATTTCAGTAACTAAAATTCTGGTTATATTAATGCCTAATAACTACAATAAAGGTGCCCTTTATCAGGAACAACTAAAATCTTACTAACTTTTAATAATATATCAGTAACAAACCACTGTTGATGACCTGTGTGTAGCCTTTAGATAGAAGAGCCTTTGGTGATTATATTAATGACTAATAGCTACGATAATGATGTACTTTATCAGTAACAGTAAAAATCTATATATATATATATATTTTTTATAAATATTACTTTATTTTGGCTCCAAAGCTATGCATTCACCGTTACTTTCATATGCAGCAACGAATCATATTTTTTCTCTTTCAATTCTCTTTCTCTTCAACTCAATTACGCGACAGGGGAAACCATCAAAGGGAAGAACAATACAATGCATTTAAAATGATTAATTTTAATTTCGTGCTTTGGTTTGACATTGGCGAATGTTGTCACATAATTTTTGGATCCTACCTAGTATGATTACTTTTATACGTAAGAATATGTATACTAAATTCATACCGCAAAACACACTTGTAGTTTAAGAATTTAAAAAGCCCACTGTTTTATGAGAGAAATAATTAATTGAACATGGTTGTAAGTTGAGGTAACCAAACAGATCACCAAAGGTAGCTATTATAGCCAGGGATCCAATTTCTAACAAAAGAAGGTCAGGATCCCTATAGTCTTCAGAACTTATTTTAATGCTTAAAAGGCCTGAATTCGGTCAAAAATACAAAGATTTGAATGAAACAAATAAGGAAGTATGGGATCTCAGCTCCCATAACAATTAGGCGCTGATCAGCAGAAAAATATATTCATATAACGAAGTACAAAAAGACGAATTGACTGGGTCATCAGAAGCAGTTTGATACTGCTACATTATTAAAAGTCAGTAAAATTTTATTTGTTGCTGATAAAGTGCACCATTATTGTAGCTATTAGGCATTAATTTCATCAGATTTCCAGTGACTGAAATTATTACAAATTTTTATTTTACATGCATGCCATGGGCGATAAGGTCACTTTCAAAAAATCATAAAACATTTTATGGGAAAAAATACGGGATGCGGTGTCTACCCACTTGTTAAGCATTATATGGGGTTCAAATGAGCCAATTTTTAGATTTTTAAAAAATGGGTTTTTTGAGTAAAATCACTTCAAAAATCGCTAATTTTTGAAAATTTTTAAAATTTTAAATTTTATTTCCGAGGCTGTATGCATCCAAGGATTATAACAAAATATGTTATGAAACTATCATATAAGGCATTTAGACTGCCATCTCCGTTTAGTAAAAAAAACTTTTTTTTCATGGAGAAAAAAGATCATAAAATCGGTAAAAATGCAGTTTTTTCGCGACAAAAATGATTTTTTTTTTCTTTATCAAAAAACCTAACTAAACTTTTAAAAACGATGTCTGGAGGATATATGGGTCCTTATTTATTTTTAGAAAAAAGAATTATTCAAATAGGTTAAATACTTTTGAAATAATGTCCATTTGAAATGGAGTGTTTTGCCGGTTTTTTCCAAAATGGCGGATTTTGTGCAGAATTTTAATAAGCTATAACTGAAGAAAAAAAAAATTTCTTGCAAAATCCTTGTGGGATATTTCATATGTCCCTTAGTTGTAACTACTGTAATTTTTTCAAAAAAATCGGTGATGGTCATGTGACAGACCCTGCCTGATCTGAAATGGAATGGCTCTATAAAGCATAAAGTTAATGTAAAAAAATCATTTAGTGACTAGAGATGAAATCTGTTTAAATTATGTTTTTATTTTAGTTAATTTTCCTATTTTTAGGGAAAGTTTCATATTTATTGTTATAAAGACAATTAAACTTACAACCTTAACACTAGAATTACGTTACGTGAGGGGTCATTTTGACCCCAGTCAAACTATTTTTGCAAACTGCTTCTCTGTATTTTTCCAAAAAGCTTAATCCTTCCTTGATTTTTCCTAAATTGTTGTGCTTCTTTATAATATAAAGTTTTCAGGAAAATTGTATTTTTATTTAAAACCCAAACTAAATGATTGTTCCTAAAATGTGGCCAGGTATTATTTTGACCCTTTTGAGCAAAAAAACACTACTTACACATTTACTAATGCTGAAAGAGTGTAGAAACTCAAAAAGGCGTCTTAGAACATATCGTTGGTAGAACTTGAAGCATTCATAATGTTTTTGTGCATAAAAGGGGGTATTAGCTGCTAGCTTCTGAAATGCAGCTGATAACATTAAGGGTTTTTTGAGGGTATTTTGAATTTTTTAAAACTACTTCATTATGTATCCTTAAAATCTTTGCATTCTTTAAATAAACTGCATTTATTATAAATATCTTTAACTAGTTTTTACAAATGTATAATATTAGGTAGGGAGCTATACAGATTTCTTCTCAGAGGATCAGAATGACCCCCGCCGTATTTCTAGATATACAAAGATTGCCATAATTCTAGTGTTAAAACTTTAAAGTTTTTGTCAGGTAAGGTACATTACAAATTAGGCATTACTTTACATTACAAATGAAACAAGCATCCATTCTAGAAATTGTAATAGTGTTAATTATTATGCTTGTCAGCATTGGTCAGTATTTAGTCAGTAAAATCAGTATTTTTGACCTTCCAATCAGCTTTACCCTCTGGGAATAAAATGTATCAAACTAGGAAAAGGGACTCATACTAGCTCACCTTATTTTAAAAAATGGCTTTGGTACCAACAAACCTAGGCGAAACAATCAGTTAAACCTTAAAAGAAATGTTCTGGTAGGAAGTACCAATAAGTGTTTAATGGGTTCTTATTTTTTTTCGTAACTAATTGTTATCAGCAAATTTTTTCTACAAAAAAGAAGTACAAACTCCTTCCTTTGATTCAGATTATAGGAGAAGTTCTGTCAACGGTGATCGGCAATGAGAAAATCCAAGGATGTGGAGCCTACTTTGATCGCAACCAGTTCATCAACCGTACACTTTTTGCACCATATGCCTACCGCAAGGAACGAAACACACAGAGTTTCTTTGTTGAGGACTTGGCTCGACACAAGAATAAAAATTATCTTCGCAACGAGTGGTTCCAAGCATTGAAGGTACAATGGGCTGCAAATACTGATGATCTCGAGACCTACACCACCAAAATCCAAATTCGTTATAACCAGTCCGGACTCTACCCCATTCGGTACGACAGGTACCCATTGCAATACAGGGCCGCTGAGATGCGGCATGGATATTGGTCTGCTCCCTTTTTTGATTGTGGAGGTTTCCACAATCAATGGCTTATCACTTATGCCGCTCCATTTTTCGGATGGGACAAGATCAAGAGCCGATTGGAGTTTAAGTAGGTGCTATTGATTTTGTTTCATTTTAATAAAAACATCAGCTCACATGTCAAAACTCTTTTAAACAATCGTAGATTCTTCTTAGTCAATACTGCAAATCTATTGATTTTTTCATTTTTACTAATTCTGACCGAAGTCAAATTTGGAAATAATTTCATCTTCACGCTATTATTGTCGGAAAAGTAATTTTCTATCTGTAAGTTTCAATGCTGCATGCAGAGAAGCCCGTATAGGGGGGACAAGAAGGGGCTTAAGCCCCCTTAGAAATGAGAACTTCCTTGCTTTTAGTACTTTTTCCTTTGCAAAAATGCAAAAACATTTCTTTTCCAGCCATTAATGAATAAGTTATTAAAAATGTCAAATTTTAATAACTCTTATCTGTACTGCAATTAGTTTCTATGGGGAAAATATCCTGCTAAACCATGGTGAAAATATCTGAGCCCCCTCCCCCCCCCTTAAAATTTTGCGTATGGGCACCCATGGCTGCATGTAAGTTTCAATGCCTCCTGTAGATATTTTTTGTAGTTTTTTGAAATTCTACATCCATTGCTCAGATACAAAATGGCAGTGATCGACCAACTTCTAACTTATAAATCAACAACATGCTTTGCAGTAATTCCCTCCACTGAATTGTTCTCCGACTTAACTTCTCTACCAGACAATGTCTCATAAACTTCATTCAATGAAAGCAAACATAATGTCTCTTGCCCAGGAAAAGTACTGTCCGCACACAATTTATCAGTGACCATATTTGAGTGCGCTATTGCTAAATCTAGAGGAAAAATTTCAATGTCCAACCCTTCAAACTTGAATGTTCAAAAATGTGTATTATATTTCTATTTTCAATGCAAGCAGGAGTAAAAATTTCCAGTTGAAGCATTAGTTGTGGCTAGTTGCCATAACTTTCTATTGTTATCACTGCCAAAGTGTAGTGATATCTAAACCATCTTATATTTCACAGGGTAGGTGGAAGAAAACTTTTAAATCAAGTTGCTAGAAAATAGTTTCTATGCTTCTAATGAAAAATGAAATGAATTTATTTAAGTGTAAAAACATTGTAAGTTTAAGATGCTAAATTTAATTGAAGCCAAGGTTTAAAAATGCAACTTATGATGTGTTCATTGCAGGGTTGGCAAGGTTTTGGACACTACGGTAAAAACCATGGTAAAAACCCTGGTTTTTACCGTCCTGTCCAAAACCCTTGTGTCCAAAACTGTCCGAAAGTGTCCAAAACTATATTTTTAGAAAAATTGTATTTTTGAGAAAACATCAAAAACAGAATTAAAATGTATCAAAGTAATGTTTTATACTGAACATTTTTTCAATGAGAACATTCAACTTATTTATGCAGCTGATTTTCATCTAGTTACATAGAAGTTGAATGATTGATTTAATTTTCAATTTGTATGCATGAGTATATTTGGTTCTTTTCTTTTGAGTTCTTTTTTTTTTTCTATTAGTAACCAAATTTCCCTATGTTTATGCATGTGTGCAAATGAAAAGCAGAGCTGACAAAGTTTTTACCATCTTATTCAACACCCTTGTGTCCAAAAGTGTCCAAAACAACTTTTTGTGAAACTATATTTTGTGAGAAAATACCAAAAACAGAACAAAGTGTGACAAAAAAATTTTTTGACTATTTAATATATTTATTCAATGTGAACATTCAAGGATAATCATATATGTAACTTATTTATACAGCTGATTTTAATCTAGTTACATAGAAATTAAATTTTTCACTAAAAATTTCAATTTGTATGCAGGAGATGTTTTTCTTCCATAAACAAAATTTTTCAACATTAATGCATGTGTGCAAAAGAAAATGTTTAAAACATAGTGCAATAATTGACATAAATGCAATAAATTACAATTTTTTTTAGTTACAGAAAGTATTATATTAAAAATATGAACTAAATAAAGAAAAGCACAAGTTTTATAACATAAGTGTTTAATAATCAATTTCTTGTTCTTTAATCTATGATTTAAAAAATAATTTTTGTTAAAACATCATATAAAACTTATTTCAAAAACCATTAAAAAAATTAAGCTTTTTTCTTTTTTTTTTTTTGCACCTAAATATGGCACATTTTATAACATTTCTTTGAGTTATAAATGGAACTGAAATTAGTTGTCTTGGTAGTGTTGTGAATTTCCTTTCATAACTCCACCAACTGTTACATGAGGAAGTTTTTAAGTAAATATTTTTTAAATGAACATTTTGGAGAAAAATATCATCAAATACTCATCAATTAAACTTAGTAATATTTATGCCCTACGAATATATCAGTAAATCTGAATTGATTATATTACAACGCTTTAGCGTTAGCAGAGTTTTGGACAGTTTCAGACACTTTTGGACAGTTTTAGACAGTTTTGGACGGTAAAAACCACCTGTCCTGTCCTAAACCAGTTTTGGACAGTCCAAAACCCAACCCTGGTTCATTGTGTTCCCTAAACTTATCCCAATTCAAATAGTAAATGATGGCTAAATCTACTGAACATCAGCATATAGTCGAGTAAAGAGCTAGCTCAGTGCTGTTATTGCCTTTACTCTAACATGTGGAGATGGGAAGAAATCTGAAAGAACGCCAAAGATAATTCTGTCTCTTAAATACCTAAATCATTAGTATATTACGTCAAAACTTGTCACATTCGGCAACCATTGGTGAATCAGCAATCGAATACACCTAGCCACTTAACAAATGGCAGGTGATCTGTGGCACATTAATGTGTTGTCAGCATTTGCTATGTTTACACTAATGCATTCTTAGTTGGCAAGCTAGCAGGAGGGAAGATATTGACAGACGAAATAAATCTTTTGCTAGAAGTTAGTACTAAAGACCCTTGCCAAGTGAAGTTTGATTACTTTGATGATAATCTAATTGTGTACTGTACTTAAATGATTAACCATTATTAGCTTGTAAGTGTAAGGACGTAGACAAATAGTGATAAGCAAATGCTTATTACCTAAGCTTGTATTTTCACTTTACAAGTTTAGTTGCTCCATGTTTGTGGAATCTTGCTGATGTGCTAAATTAGTTTAGTTACCAGTGTTAAGTTACTGCTTAACACCCAATTCCTTTTATCTACAAGTTTGTTGGCACTTTCAGCTTCAATGAAAGGACATCTTGTCTCCAGCTTGGTTATGGCAATTCTAAACTGATGGACCTGAAACAAAAGCATTAATGCAATCTCCAGATGTAGTGACCAGGCCATCAAAATGCGCTTGGAGTTCTATCTTAGCCTCGGCTTGGGGTAGTATCTTAAAAGCTCTTGGTAGAAATTGATCTAATTTGGAATTTCATAAGTTTAACAGTAGTAGTTTATGTTAAATTACTACTGTTTAACACTGTTACTCACAAGCCGAAAGTATAACTAATAATCAGTATATTTTTTTATATTTTAATGAAGTTCCTTAGGGATGTACTTTGCTTAGACTTAGCTGAGCATTTAAAACCGATAAACCAAGCAATCGATAGATGCAGGGGTCTTTGAGGGTGTCAAGTATCCAGTCACGTAAGTGCCTTAGAAAAAACTCACTTTTTCGAATTTTACAAAATGTGTTTGGAGCTTGATTTGTAATTACAGCAATGAAGAAGTCTTACAGTTTTTAATCTTTTTTTTTAGGAAAAAAAATTCATGTAAATTTCAGTTGGATTTTTTTTACTGTAATCCTGAAATCTATATTTTTGCTTGAAATCATACTCTTGCAGGGGAGCCATTGCTGTGAACATGAAGCTAGAGGAGTTGGACATCAATCAATGTGATGATGAGTATTATGTCCAGAATGCTTTCAAGGGGACCCATAAATGTGACAGGAGGTCATCTAGAGTAAGTATAAACAGCAGCTTGATCTCATTAGATTTCTGGGGGGAGGGGGGGATTAGTCCAAACTAGTTGTGTAAATAGCCAGGGCCGGATTTGTAAGTGTGGAGGCCCCGGGGCAACGAAAAAATGGAGGACCCTAATCAGGGTTTGAAAAGATCATCATATTTTCGAAAATATCCAATACTTTGATATACAGTGCTGGCCAAATTATTAGACTAAGACTGTTTTAAAAGCAAATTCTTTATTGATTACATAACTATAGACACATTAACGAACAGTGAAATAATTATCTAATATTTAGTATGCATTCCCTAGTTCTTGATGAGCATTTTAAGTCTTTTTGGCATACCTTTCACAAGATTTACGCCATTTCTTAACTTTTTAAAAAAGGAGGTAAAAAATTGTTTATACTCACTATTATATGAGCCGCTCAGAAGCCAATGCGGTTAAGTCCAAAACACATTAATTGAGAAAATTAATGTTTTTTCATACATTAGTTTTTAAAATTCTTGGTTTATTAATTTAATTAAAAAAGTGTATAAAGACTTTTTTAGAGGTGTAAACTCTGCAAAAAACAAGATATGTACAGGATGTGTAAATAAAAACGTAAATATTTATTGAAATAATGACAGCATCTTAAAAAGTTTAGGACTTATACCTTTTGGCAGCTGAAAAAGATATGAAATTTATGTAAAAAAATAAAATAACATTTATTGTCATAATTTTTATGTTTATTCATCATAACAAACATCATCTTCTTCCGAGTTATTTAAATGTAAATTTTGATCTCTACGTGTTGTCCTTAATGTCCTGTAAAAGTCGTGTTTAATTGGAGGTATATACTTTAATAAACATATGATGTCTTTTTTTGTTTCTCTTGAAATTTTTCTGCCATTAGGATATAATATAGGTTGAATTATATTTTTTTAATTTACTGGCCTACCTATTTTTGCTTTTTTTTTTATATGAATTGCATGAAAGGTATCATCCTCGTCAAAATTATGTTTGAGCTTAATGATGCTTGGGTTTGACCTTTCCAATTCAGCCAGGATTCCTGCTGCGTTTTCTACCAACTTTTCCGTTATTTTGATTACTTTCTATATCTTCGTTACCTGACTATTTATCAGAATCAATATGGTTAACTCTCCTTGAATTAGAATGAAATATCGTATCACTTTCACTGTGTTCTATTTCCATTGACATTTTTAGTTTTTATTCCCTTACAATAAATCTTTTTTATTATTTTAAAAAGTCAGAGTTTTTACAGTTATTAAAGAAAATTTATTTAATGTTTTTGATAACACAATAATTTTCGCAAACACTTCAACGTAATATTTTTGTGTTCTGACGCACATGCATAAAACTCAAACAATTATAATAGACGTTAACGGCTATAGTTACTATGAATTTCTTGTTTTTCAGTGTTGCCAACAAATATCGAAAGAAGAATAATTTAATTTTCATTTCAAAGTTAATTAAAAAAAATATTTATGAAAGGTGGACTTATTCACAATGGCTTCTGAAATTATTATACAATATATTCAGAAGCTATTAAAAAAAGGGCTGTCCAACCTAGAAAAAGTAACCAACAAGTAAATCATTTAATAACTAAGAAGATTATTATTAATTTCATCAAAATTTCTGAAAATCAGAAAATATCAAAAAATGGACTTAACCGCATTGGCTTCTGAGCGGCTCATATATACTTACATACACATACTCACTAATTACCTAAAACTAACTTTAAATATAACACTAATAAAAAGAACTAGTGAACCGTTTATGCTGATTGAGGTTTTGTTCCTGGTAGGTAGATAAACAAAGAACGTAAACAAAGCTGACAGTGCTGCCACCTGCAAACATTAAATTATGCTAAAGTAACGTAATAATCAGTGTACAGCATGTACTGTACTTTAACAGTAAAATAAATAGTATTTTAGTACAAACAGTGTGCAAAAAACAAAAAAAAACTCTTTAGTCTAATAATTTGGCCAGCACTGTATATCCGAATATTTTGATATATATGTATATATCCGATATTTTCGACCTGTGAAAGTTAGGATGTTTTGTAAAAATTTTGTTGTGGGGGGCCCCGGGGCAGTAGCCCCTCCTGCCCTCCCCTAAATCCGGTGCTGCAAAAACCTACATTTTGAGAATTGACAGAGTATTGTAATCATATCATATTAGCAGTAAACATTCAGCATATCCTATGATATGACTTTTATTTTTAACTTATTGAGTCAAAATGTGAGAAAATTTATCGAGAAGCTTTCAAAAATATTCTGAAAAAAAGTGATCTAAGTACCTATGATTTGCTAATTACTTTTAGTTTCCTTAAAAATTTCATTTAAAACATTTACAAATTTCATAAAAATACATTGTAAAATAAGAATTTCCAGGTAACTGAACAGGTAAAGAATAGGACTCACACACATTTTAAAATACCGAATGCTCATAAAACGGAAATAAATCAAAAGCAAAATGTTAACGTGAGTATCATTGTTACAAAATCGGAGCAGCAATTAAAGAAAACTGAAATTACAAAATAAATCCCTGTACATAAGTTTAGATTACAAAAAAAGACCATTCATAAAGGGAAATTTAAAAAATGTTACATTTCCATTCCAATCTTAACTTTGTTCATTATCCTTTATGTTCATTCTTTTCAATTAGTTCCTTTCCATAATCAAGGTCAAAACTAAATCTCTTCGGGTTTTAGTGATATTAGGGAAGGGTGTTGGAAAACGTTTATGTAAATGATGGTGGTATGTGGAGGGGGGTATTTACTCATATTTTCATTTTGGATTTGGCCGCTTTTGCAACTCATTTTGGAGTTGGCCGGTTTTGCTACTAATTTGAACTTTAGAAATGCTGTACCAAATTTAGATATTGGGATTTTGGGGTACGATAAACATAACTTTCAAGAATAAGACAATATAATTTGAAAAATCAAACAGACCAGAACAGCCGACCAGAATAATTTTAATATATAATAAAATAATATAAAAAATAAAATAATATCAACATTTAAGAACTACAGCCTCATACTCTTGCAGCATTATCGTTTTCAATAGGCACACACATTTCTTCTTGATGTTCTTCATAACTACTGTTTTCTTCCTCTTCACCTGCTCCTCCATCACCTTGAGCAGATAATGACATCAAGATGTTTTTGTAAAAAGTCAAGCGCTCGTCAGTCTCCCAGTTTGACCCAAAATGTTTGGTCAGTAAGTTTTGGACATGGTGCACTTTCTGAGGTTTCACCACTAAATCTGGAAATATACTCGTAAACTTACTGGTTATAATGCCTCTCTTAGTCTTCACAACAGACTTTTTTTGCTCCAACCTCAAATCTATAGAAAATCGCTCCTTGAACAAGCACCTAATTATTCTGTTTGGTTATGAAAAATCTCTTTGTTGGTGCGAATTTGAAATGCCATTGGTCTGGGGGTTTGAGGATGGTACTGCTGGTTCTCTTCCAATCAAGATCAGTGTAGTCTCTTCCTGGCTTGTACTCTGTTCCACTTTCCAAGAGAATGTCCTCAAATTCTGAAGGCTGAACGAGGATCTCAATTTTTTTTAACTTCTTCTCAATTTGGACAAAAACACGATCTGGAGGAATGAAAGAATGACCAGGAATGGAGAAAATGACTTCCACTTTTTTAGATTGGTTGGGGCATAACGAGTCATCCAGTATTGAAGCATGAACATCATTGTTGTGTTTTTGTTTTGGCCACCACAGCTGTCAAGCAATGCGTACCCACTGACCAATATTACACACGACGACTATAAAGCACAGGGAAAAGTAAACAGACTGCTTCAAGCTAAAAAGGAACATTCCAAATCTGGATCGGCAGCGCCATCTAGCGGATATGGACATGGCCGGTTTTGAAACTCACAGACGAGAGGATTTGGCCCGGTTTGCAGCACATCAGGATTTTAAAATTAATGTTAAATGAGGATTTTGCCGGTTTTGCCGTGACTTTAGATATTTAATAGGTGGAACATGTATCTTAGTACCCAAAACATTGAAAAAACATGTTTCCCAAAATTGAGGAGTTGGCCGGTTTTGCAACTACATGACACAATTATCTACTGGATTTTTTACCAGACCATGTTGACAGGTATGCCAACATGGTAAGGTATCATGGCAAAATGTTTCTAGATGATTTTGCACATTTTATTTTGACATAATTGCAGCTGCCCCATTCCTTCCAATGCTCTCCTATGTGTAGTGTTTTCTTAACACATTTTAAAAGAACATTCTAAGTAAGAACATTGTGATAATGTGTTGCACAATTGTACTTAAATTTTTTATCATCCTCATTTTATTTTTATTTAGAATAATGGATTTTCAGATAGGATGAAATGAATATTTTCACAAAATAAATTGATTGCATAAGTTCATTAACAAAAGTAAAGGATGCTAGGATTTTTCTTCAAATTATTGATGTGTGCTAACTGTCATCTCTTGCAGTGTGTGCCCATCCTTGGTCGTGGTTTTGACACTGGAGGCTACAAATGCCAATGCAATCAAGGCTATGAGTACCCCTTTAATGATTACATCACCTACTTCGATGGCCAGATCAACGAAGCAGAGTTTGAAAAGCTGCTCAAAAACTTCCCCAGTCGATTTGATACTCTCAAGTGTCGTATTGCAGGGGCAGCAGCTCTGGTGGGCAGTCTCTCGACCATGCTGGTGCTCATTCTGGTGCAGCGGGCTGTCCTCGCATGGAGTTGAATGAAGGGCATGAAGTCTCTTAGCTTTAAATAGATTTTTATTTAAACATCCAGTTATTTTGATTGAAAACCAGAGCTGATTTATGTTTTTTTTCTTTTGAGGACAGAGAACATGCGTCCATTACCCTGAATGTATGTAATCTGGCATTCGATTGCATGCCCATGAGCAATAGTTTCTGGATGTTCTTTGTTTATTCCTATTTGTTTTTAACTTATAGCATGGATTTGCTCTTTCCTGAGCTCCCGAATAGACAAGCCTATATATGCAAGGTTATAAAAAAAAATTAAATCAATTTTTAAAAATACTTGGGATGAAAACAAATTGAGAAAGGTTGTTGGAATGAATATGAAAATGAATTATGTGATCAGTCACTTACATTTTGACTTCAAGTTCAATCACCTCATATAATTCATGTTTTACGAATTAAAATGGACTCATTTTTGAGAAGTATTTGAAATTGATTTGGGGATTTAAGAAATCAAAAAACAGTAATATGATTACCCCCAAAAAGTTTTATTGGAAATTAATTAAGTGCATTTTAGTTTCTACCTTTGAAGTTCAAAATAATAATAATAATAAAATAGAAAGTTGCCAATTGTCTTACTTTTGGAGTACAGAAAGTAAGGTGAAAAGAGACAACTTAAAATTGAAGGAATTCTTCTTTCTATTTTTAAGAAGAGCTTTCAATTGTTCCACTTCTTGGAGAAACAAGTAAAAATTCCCTTTGTGGAAAGTTGTATTGTTAAAAAATATATGTTTGATTTTAATACAGAAGTTGTCAAGCTGCAGTTTGTGCTGTTCTAGTATTATTTTATGACTTCTTCAACCAATAATTATAGCAAAGTTGGAAACTGATGGTTTGCTTTGATTCGGTTGCTTGTGTGTGCATCTATGTGTGTGTGGTGTGTGTGTTTCCTTATAAATTGATATTTATAAATTAAAAACTTTTTTTTAAATGTCCTCTTATATTCTCCATCCTTGAATTCCGGTGTTGGGTAAATTTAGAGAAGTATATTTATTGGAATCGTTAAAATAATGTTACATGTTAAATGTGTACAAAATGGTTGTTCCATTAAGAATAATAATGCTTAATTGTGTTTTTATTGTTAATCATTATGCATTGTCTTCATTGTTAAGTATGAGTTTGCATTTAACTGTTTTTCTGTTATAAAAAGCAATTTTACCATTTTAGCACTATATCATCATTCCATGAGTAAAATGAATAATGAAACTAGTAAAACACAAATCATCAAAAAAAAAAAAAATCTATTTTTATTTATTTAAAAATGATTAGTGCTTTACTTACTTGAATTATTCAGTTCATTCATATTTTAACACAAAAATGTTTTGATCACTTATGATATAACATTCCATTTTTATACCAAATGGCAAAGCAACTCAGATTTTAAAAACAATATTTTATGTTTGTGCAATTCATGTCTTTAAATCTGTTCTATTCTATTAATTTGTACAATTTATGTTAGCATATTTTGAATCAAGAGAGCGAGCAATTTTTCTTACAATGTATTTTATGAACAGTAGTGTAATCCAATGAAAAATATTATAGTCAGCCCATTTTTTTTAATCACGTGAGTTGACATACCATGAACTTTTCTGAGTTGTTGGTTTTATAAACACTCAGTTTTAACAAGCCTGTTGTTTTTGTTTTTTTTTTCATATTCTCTGTCTATGTGTTTAACTATCATAAAATGTTAATGCAACAGTGTTGCTTGAAACATTTTACTTGCATTTATATGGTTTTTATTTTTTGTAGAATCATTTTTTTGTGCTATGATCTGATTCATGATGCATCATTCATCCCATAAAAGCATTCCAATCTCAGGCACTGTTGTGCATCAGTTTTCAACAAAAAAGTAAAAGCCTTTACTTATTTTCACAAGTAAATAGTCTAAATTCCATCTGATGCAAAAATTCACATGAAATTGAAACAAAGTACTGGCACTATGCTACCATGAGCTCAAATTAAAACCTGCTTTAGTGCTTTGTTGTCTTAAGAACCAACATCATTCAGTAGGTTTACAGTAAATAGTTTGCCACCGTTGCCAGTCAATGGTTCCTACATCTTTCAATAGTATATATACTAAAGTTATTATTTTAAGCATACAAAATATATGCATTTACTGTTGGTTTTTATTAGCTGAGACCTAGCACTGATTTGCGGATGCAGGTCTGCTCTGATTTTATCAAAATAGGGAGGGAAACCTGGAAGTAAAAGGTGCAAAGTAACGTGTTTAGCTGTTCTTCTAATGTAGCGTTGAAAAAGACAGAGATAGAGAGTGCGATCAGAAGGTGCCCATCCTCAACCTAGCGCTCCTTTTTGAAATGGAATCTGTCCTGTTAGTCTTTGCTTTCAAGAACGGACAGTAGACCCCAAGTAAGTTAATCATAATGAAGTTAAATTCAATATAAAAAATAGCGTTGAGGTATGTTGGCTTCTGTGAAGAACTACATGGTAGATGCAGCTAAGTACTAATCTATTGTTTTTGCGAACATTCTACCATAGAGTCCCAATGCTATATTAATGAGCTAAAAATAAAGTTTTAAATTTTCAGTACTCATTGGAGTATTTGTTTTCCTCAAAACTAATGAAAAATACATTCCATTTTTTTTTTTCTGTTTTAATTTTTGATGCATTGAAAAAGTAAATACAGAAATTGCTGCATATGAATTTTCCCAAGGGTTAATGAGAACTTTTGAGAACTCCTGAGAACTTTTCATGACTAAACATGCTCCAAGGGATAATTATTACCCTGGGTCTATTTATAGATGCATGCTCATTTTTGTTGCAATTGATATACAGGGTGTTCCGTTTTGACCTGCAAGACCTTTATTTTTGCAACCGTTAGTTCAAGATGTATACTTCCAATTGCAAAAATGTTCAAAATCAGATGCAGAGTTAAGATATTAAAAGCTTGAAGTAAAAATAAAAATAAATCAAAAAATACAAATTTTAGCTTTTTATATGGGCTCCAGGTCCCCTGACTTTTATTTAGAGAAATAATCTCCATTGAAAAATAATTCAAACACAAAAAGTTTGAAATTAGTATGACCAATATTCACTGAGATATGAAATGCAACATTTTGTGACTTACACCACTTTTCACTCACCGTCAACACCTTTTGGGAGAAAATATAGCGGTTAACAAGTGTTTAAAATTATATGTATGTATAGAGTGGTTTTTCAAATCGTTCGAGGTTTTGTAGTGTGTTTTTGCGTATAACGGCATAACATTTGCATTTATTTTTGAACAGCAATGAAAAATATTGACACCTTGTTTTTCTTACTTTGACAACCTGCCATTATTTTGAAAGGGCGATACATTCCAATCTCATCTTCTGTATGGTCCCTTAAAATTTTAAGCTGGAATATCTCCTTGAATTTTGGTAGCACAAATGTTAAGTTTTTTGTGTCGGTAATAGTTTTCAATGGAGGTTATTTCTCTAAATATTAGTTAGGGGATCTAGGGCCCGTATAAAAAGTTAAATTTTGTATTTTTTGACTCATTTTTATTCTTGCTTCATACTTTCAATATCAACTCATCATCTGATTTTGAACATTTTTGCATTTGGAAGTACAGTTAACCCTTGTTTATTGCGGTTAATTCGTTCCCGGCTTTACCGCGATAACTGAATTTCTGCAAAGTAGGATTCTGTATTTATAAACCAAATATTTTCCTAACTAGAGCGCATAAACTTAATTAGGACACTTTAAATATGTTTTTAACAGTTTGAGCCCTCTAGACACGAAACAGCACCCTTAGCCACCATTACATTTGCATTACTAAATATATTACACAAAATATGAGAAAATGAGATACATTAGATGTAATATATATCACGTAGTTATTATTGGGAAATAAAGCTACATACACACATGTCCCCGTTCTTCTACATTTATCCTCATTAAAGGTATTCCGCATACAACTTAAAAAGTTAGTACACTGTTGAACACCATTTACAGATTTATTTATCCTCTAGTGATTTATACTTTCCTGTTATAGTGTTTAACGGTTAAAATGAAATAATGATTCGCTACACTTTCTTGGGTGATTTTATACCTACACTCCCTCAACTAGTACAACTACAGCCCCTCAGAAGAGCTTACCTTACTTCAAAGACAGACTTTGTTATTCTTTTGTAGGAAAAAGTTTATACGAAAGCATAAAAACGGCTAATTACTATATTTGAAAAAAAAAAATGAAAAAACCGCAATGTAGTGAAGCCGAAAAAATCGAAGCACGAAGTAGCGAGGGACGACTGTATACATCTAGGTCTAACAGTTGTGAAAATAAAGATCTTTCAGGTTAACCCATTCCTTGCCCCGGCCGATACAGGATCGGCCGCGCAGTTTGTGTTAATACTGCCCCGGCCGATTCAGGCTCGTCGCAAGAAAATGGTTCCTAACTGCCCTCGACGATCCTGTGTCGTCACGGCGATTCTAGCAGTTTTTGCTTCGGCCGAATATGTGTCGGCGATCCTTCCAGGGGCAGAACCCTGTTATTGCGCTTCTCTGTTGGGTTCTGGAGCTTTTAGGGGAGAGGTAATCAAGCTCTTTTCTGAGACAAAAGGGATGTAACTTAGAGTATTTCACGGAACTTGTTGTAATTTATTTTATTTTACTAAGATATTAACTTTTCAAGTACTCTTGGATGGAACACGTATAATACTTGAAATAATCAGGCACTTTATTTTTATCTTTTCGTGGAAGCTTTGTTTCTTAGCATTCTGGCATTTGAACTCCTGATGAACAAGTGTGAAAATATTTCCTTACATATTTATCAATATTTCTATGCCTGAATAAAGCAAATAAACAAAAATATGTTTTTCTTGTTATCAAAAATCCACCTTCTTACGCAAGTATCCTTCACTAAATTGTTCATAATCCTCAAATTTTATAATTTATTTTTCGCAATATTATTTTTTTAAATTATCTTATATATCTTAATTTTGTACGAGTATGTTTTTTTTTATTATAATGTGTTTACTACGCGTTTTATTTTTTTGTATACTATTATTATTATTTATTACTTATTTATTTTTAAACCATGATATTTTGAAACGCAAATTATATCTTTTTATATACGCGGCACCATTTGATGGATTTTTAGTGATACGGTTTTGAATATTTTTTATTTCACGAAAAAAGAAATGACGACCGCATTGACTATACGTAAAAGTTGTCTATGTAAAACATAAAATAGATACGACAGTACGAATAAAATGATAATATCTTGAGTTCTTTTGTTATACGCTTTACTCATAAGAAACGAAACATTCCTTATCTCCCATTCTTTTTCAGATTTTATTTATTGTCTTAAAATAGCTCCAATGTTTTAATTGTACCTTCTTTTATGAGATTTTAAAAATATAAATTAAATATTTGGTTTCTTTTCAATAATCAAATTGCCATAATTAGTAAATAATCATATGAAACTAACTAAAATTTATCCAAGTATGTTTAAAAAAAGATTTAAAATCCGACTCGATTTCATGCAAGATCTTTTTTTTTTTCCTTCTGAAGACATGTTTCGTCATATAAGCATAAAAGCTTGCTTTGAAATTCCTTTCTGAGCTAAACTGTTTTGTTGTAAGAAAATAATGTGGAAGGGTTGACCACAAAACACTAAAACCTTCTGACCATTCTTTGAATGGAACTAACTTGCACGGATGTTTGCAAAGAGGGTCCTTGGAGAATAAAGACCTCCCAGTCGGTCTAGTTATTCCTCTCTCAGCTGGGGGCTTTTAGTTGCATGCACAAAAGTATCCTTTAGGGAAATAGGGGATTAGCCGCAAGTTTTGATCTTTTGTAATCATTTATCTTTAAAATACTTCCCACGCTTGAGTAACTGATATCTAGGCATTCAGAAGGGATTTAAAAGTCACCTGAATTACGATAAAAGTCGACCATAGTCCTGCCATCAAAGGGATGTCTCTGTGTTTATTGGTCGTTTTGAAGTGTCACAATATATCAAAAGGCACCGAAGAATACTTTTTATCATCTTAGAATATCATTCCCACACTTAAAGCGTTTTTGTCCATGCAATTCGCTTGCTCACACGTTGGATCGATCAGTCAATTGTTTGAAGAATGTTTTGTTGAGGCCTTTTGAAAGATAGATCATCTTACATTTAACAGTAAAAGAAAAAAAAAAGATATACTGAGATAAAAGCAAAAAGGAAAAATAAATCAATAAAATAATTAGTGTTATGAAAATAATTGCTTTTCGTCCAATCCTCTATTGTTTCCTATTTTCCTGTTATGTACTGCGTAAATGTATGAATATTTCAGCACATATTAGCAACCTTGTATTTTATTGCACTATTTAATCCAGTGCTTAAAAACAAATAAAGCGAAGCGATTTTCGAATGCAAGCTGAACAGCAAAAACAACATTAAAATACCGATAGCAAAATGGGGAGAAAAGTGTTATTACAACGTAGCAAAAAGCAACTCCGTTTCGTTATCTGCGGCATGCGCGTTAAGGGTTTTCGGGCTGGTCATTGAATGGGTTAAAAACACCCTGTAGATTTTTATGTGTTTCTATTATGAGTTGTTGAGAGTTTTTTACTTGCTTAATTTTTCTGTATGGTTATGGTTGAAATGTTACTTTTGATATTTTAGCTTTGTATTTTTCTTTTTTTTTTATATTTAAGGAGTTTTAATTGTTTATTTATTTTTTTTTTTTTTAGTTCCTTTTAATCTGAAACTTTTAAGTTTATGCTCATGTATCTATCAGTTTGGTATTAATTATTACATATATTTCAATGTGCATTTTATATAATTTTTTCTCATTTTTGACATTAATCAAAACTTTAAACCAACAGCAATGTAAAGAACTTAGGACAGCATTGAAATAGAAAACATATATTGCTAGGATTGAAAAGGTGCATTTAATTACAATAGTACATATAAAACGGATGTAAAATTTAGTGACTGATTACCCTATTTTATTTTATTGAAACATGACTGACTTATATGTAATGAATATGCTCCAATGTTGGATGTTTTTACATTGCTATAACATAAAAATGTGTCTTTTTCCTTCTATTATTAATTTTTTTAAATGAAACTTTTGTTTGAATAAGTTTACTTTTAATAGAAAAAAATAATAAGTTAAATATTACAGCATTTTTCCCAGTCTTTACAAAACAAAAAAGCTTTTAAAACTGAGCATTGAATAATTCAGCTATTTTAATAGAAAAAGTTGTAAAGCAGGAATCAGATCGTCCAAAAAATATTGTTCTTCAGGAACATTTATAAAGTAACCTCAATGAAAATTTCCCAGTGATCATTTTTAGTAATTGACCCAATTTACTTGCTATAGTGCCCAGTGGTGTTCCTATAGGGTATACTCCATATACTTTCAATCATTTTTTAGACATATAGCATATGCCCTCAAGATTCATAAATTTTTATATTATGACATACTATGTGTATGATCATATGCACAAATTGTGCATAGTGGATTACTGGGAGTATACACTCAGAAAAATTGATCGGAAAATTACTGATAGTGCCTTATCCAAAGATTTCTTTAAATGTCCGTCCATTTATGCGCAATTATGAGCCTTCTTGGTCAAATTAATAGAAATAAAATGACCAGCTGTTTTTGAGCAGCTGTGAGCCATCTTGGTAAAATCAATTTATTGACATAACCTTCCATTTTTGTGCAATTACAAGACTTCTATATGAAATCAAAACGAATAAAATGTTAGTTTATTCATGTGCAATTTTTTTTTTAATCGGGAGCATTGCACGTTCTTATTAACAATGACAACTTTCTACTATTCAGCAGGTTTCTGCTGTTTTGAAAATTTTCCAGATTGTTCCCCTAATAAATGATAGAACTTACAATTTGGAAATAAAACAAACGTTCAGAAACTTTTCAGACTTTAAAATAGGAGATAATGTTTTGTAAAGTGGCAATAAAAAAACTTTAGCAGAACTTTCTGCTATTTTGTGGATTAGCTATTATGACGTGAAATAAGAAACATTTGTCTAAAATTGAGAACTGACATCAAACTACCTACTTTCAGTAAATCTTTCTTATTTTTTTCTTTGAAAAATTTTATTCACAAGATTTTTCAGTGAATAAATGTTAAGGATCTTATTCTTTACTTAGATTTCACCATTTTTGTCACAGAACTCCGAGACACATGTATGCAATTATCATAGCCATTTCTGCCTTGTGTACATTACTAATATTCTAGTAATCAAAACAATTAACCATTGTTAATTTAAAATTCTTTTGATGGAAAAAATCTGAAACATCCTAGTCACTTCAATGCAGATTTTACTTTTGGAAAAAGATTTTTTGAGTTGTGAGATTCTAATATTCTTTCATACAAAAAGTGATTACAATATCTATATAGCATTTTATATAGAAATATTTCACATGTCTCCTGGAGTTCACTGCAATGGCGCTCAACTGCATTAAAAATTAGTAGCTTTGGCCATTTTTCATGCTCCCATATGTGTATCATTTGTTCACAATCTGAAGGTTCCTATCACAAGCAAACAACTTTTGGGACAACTTATTCCTTATTAACATTACCAATATATTCCTGGAAGATCCTAACAACTTTTATTGAAATACTGCTAGATTTTCATCTTTCAACAAGAATGTTGATGGAATCACAATGCCCTTCATTGTCATCTTAGTGAACTCTAGTTGTTGGCTTGCCAGATTTCTGAAATGTTCAACCGGGACACCAGAATGCACCCCCCCCCCCCCAAACGTTGCTAGTATTCAAAAGGGTACACATCTGTGGATGATTTTTGGCGTTTTAGAGGGTAGTCAAATTCTCAATGCTATGAATAAATGGTTACTAATTATAAACTTAAAACAGGGGTAATAAAAAATGACATAAACAGATAAAATTTGAACATTTCACTTCTAAGATATAAATATTTACATTTTATTTCAGTAAGTAATTATCCTAAATAATCCTTCACAATTCATTATTTTTAGACTTTTTTGATTATTGGTTATCAAATGTCTTTTTCCGGGACCCAGGAATTTTGCTTGAAAACCGGGACGTCTGGCAAGCCTATCTAGTAGCATCAAAATATGAGAAATCTTTCTGCAACAACAGTAAAAATTGGATACAATATTTCCAAAATTTTTCATATTGTCAAATGATGGATGAAAGCTTGGTTATGTTTTTGGCCCATGCATGCATTGGTCTCTACTTATGTGGTAACATTTTGAGAATGAGTTTAAAAAATTTCTTTGAATATCAAGTTGTCCTAAAAGTTTTGCTTTATGATAGATGTTTTTAAAGTTAATATTTGTTGACCCCAAAGAGTGTATGTAAGCAATAAAAAATGACATATGTTTTTAGTCTACCAAGGAATGTTTATGCAATTTCATCTTGTGACTTTTATTATACTATGTGATATTCAATACTGTTGCTCCGTCCTTTTTTTTTTTTAAATAAATTTTGCCATTTTGATAATAAAATTATTTATCCAAGCAATGTTTCATTTTGTTCTCAAAGTTTTATAGGATACATTTTTAACACTTGTTTCTTCTCAAGCGGTCAAAAAGAAACTTTCAAATTGACTATTTGTGAATCTTAATGTTAGAATGCTTGAGGTTGGTGACAATAACAATATTACAGGTTTTTGCTCATTGCAGTCACCCAAGGGTTGGTCTACTCAGGACTAATAAGTTTTATGCCCTTGACCCCCAGATTTGTCAGTGACCCACAAAAACTTTGTTTTCAATCACTTTTCAGTGACTGAAGCCCAGGACCCACGGTAATTTGGAATACCCCCCCCCCCCCCACCCTGAAGATTCTATAGCAAAATAAAGTGGTTGACTTACAGGTTAGGGGCCTGTCGGAATGCATTTTTGGGGTCATTTTTGTCTATTGTGCATTATGAATTTGAGGCCTCTCATAAATATGACATGGTGAACTTGTTATTGAGAGAAGGAAAAAACATTCTCGGAGAATTTTTTATTCAAATTGAAAAGTCATTATTTTAAAAATACATTTATTTTTTGTATAGTTCTAATGTTATGCGTAATTTTTCAAGTAATTTAGGTTTCTTTAGAAAGATGGAGCCCCAGACCCAGTGTGTTAATCAGACCCTGCTGAATGATCAGAATCCCATAATAAAAAGTAGCTTTATAGAAAAATGATAATTTCAAACATTTATAAATTTATCACACTTTTCCAGGTTACAAAAGTTTTAGTTTTAAATCCAGTCTTGAATGCTGTAAGAAGATTAATAACACCAGGCAAAAAAAAAAAATTGTCTGCATCCTGGTTTAAAAGTAAATTCTTACTACTTTTGGTGGGAAAAAAGAACAACGTGAAGGATTTTTTCTTATCAGCTCTTCTTTTCAAAATACACAAAACAGTCACCCATTGATTTGAAGGTATAAGGGTTGCCCAAATAAAAAGTGGACAAGTTCAATAAAAATAATAACTTTAATGTAAATCAAAAGAAATTGTCATGGACGCTCATGTCCCAGCGTTGCTGCAGCACATCGATGCCCTCGCTATGGAAAGATGAGGACTGATTCCTGAAGAAATCCTGCACGGCTGCCTTTACTTCATCGTCCGAATGGAAATGTTTCCCCTGCAATGCTCTCTGAAGTGGCCCAAAGATGTGGAAGTAATACGTGGACAAGTTCGGAGTATACGGTGGTGCTCCAAAACTTCCCAACGGTTTCCTGGGATGATCTTTGCAGATGATAGTGTGAACCGTTCCTTTACTCAGGTTGAGTTCATCACTGATTTCATGGGTCTCTTAATCTTTTGATTAGCTCCAATCATTTCATCAACAAAGGCAATGGAATCATTGGTGATCTGAGATGTTGTTTGCCGCCCTTTTCCGATCTGGATGCATTCATGGGTAGAACGATTTTCCTTTTGTACAACTTCCTCTACTGCAAACAGGTTTAACCGCTGAAAGGCATTTGAGAGGCATATACCTCATACCACCCTTTATATACTTGTGCAGTGACGCTCTAATTGAATCATTCATTCTAATGTTAATGCATTTGAGCAACCCTTATAAATTAAAAAAAATAAAATCCTGTCCAGTAAATTAGTATGGTAAAAATTTGGAGCAACCTTTTACAAGTCTCGTCAAAAGAGGATCTGCAGTTTTGCATTTCCATTTTTATGTTTAAAGATAGAATCCCAATATTTTTTGAAGGGTTATCCGCCATATTGTCATAAACATCTATACACCATTGATATATTTAACATTCATTCGAACAAATGCATGCCAACTAGTGAAAACAATACAACACTAGTCAGACTTTAAATGAAATGAAAGAAAGGGGGGGGGGAGTTCAACTGTACCAAGCACTGCGACCAGAGGTCTATTGTACTAATCCCCAAACAGAAGTCTCAAAACAGACCAGCAGCTGAAGTACGATTCAGCAAACACCCACTATCAATATCATGAATCTCTCACAGTTCTAGCAAATGAAGACCAAGGTGCTCAAACCTATAGGCAGAAAACACTTTGCAGTCACACAGGGTGTGAGTAATAGCTTCCTCATTAAAGAGGTAACCTCCTCAAATTTGATCATTACAGATACTCTGTCATTATAGCACGGTGTCGCTTCAAGGTGTAAATACCAGTAAGAAGACAAAAAGCCTTCCCAATACTATTTTTGTTAAGAAGCCAGTATTTTTGGCATATGATCCCCAGAGAGAATCAGGTTTGTCCTTCTTAGGATGACAAGCTGAATATGTTCAATGTCATCGCGAGATAACCTCTCCGACAGGTTGGTTTCTCTCACAATAGCCATCTTAAACATACTCACTGCTTGAGCATCGATAGGACTGTGGCTGACTTGTCCCTACTCGTTAGGATACAGCAGTTTGTGCAGGGATAGGAGTTGAAACCTCCGACTTGAGACATTTGGTTTCTTCTGCTTCCTCAGGAATAGTTGGCCTAGTGGCTTTTGCCTCCCATACCAGCCTCTTCCTCTCCTGTCTCTGCCAGCGCCTTACATTTTTGTGCACAAATGAGAACTACCTGTCTCCCTCAGGGGTGATTGTGACTCCATGCAAAAATACCTGAACTTTTTTCCAAGAAGAAAAAGTTTTGAAGGGCATACATATACACATTACGTGTATGCACACATTATTTATATACATAATTATTTGTTGGGGCTAAAACTCGAAGTTTTATTTGGACTTAGTATGTCCATGTGCATGGAGAGAATTAAATTCTTTTAATTTTTCTCATTTCTAAAAATTTTTCAAAGAATGTTTTATCTTCCTCCATTGTATCTGAATCCTTAACCATTTATTACATTCATTTTCTAAAAGTGCATAAATATTTCAGAATTAAATAAGTTTGGGGCAAAAGGAGCAGAATGTATTATGATCACTGCGCAATAGGGCTAGGCGATATCCGAATTTTAATGCCACGATATATCGCTCTCCAAATATCGATATTTTCAATATATATGTCGTTAAATTGAACATTTAATGGGGGGGGGGGCTGTAAATCCTATTACATAAGCATCTACAACAGAGAAAAGTCATAGGCCATCTTGGTGAATAAATATTTTAGCAATTTAATCTAATAATATAGTTATAGCAAGGATTTTCATGTGTTTGTGTCGGGAGGGGAGGGGGGGGGTCATGAAGCAGATCTTTTGGAGAAATTAATTTAGAAGAATTTAAGTCTTTTTATTAGTGGGTGGCAATTCTTGAGGGAAAAGGGGGCTCGGTAAAATTGAGGGGTGCCATCGCAGTCGGGGGGAATGGGAAACCCTAGTTACATCATCTGCATATTAAGATATGCAACAGAGAAACGATATTAGACATTTTGAAAAGAAAATATTAAGGGGAAAAATATCAAGTAACACTCCTTTCTCTTCTTAGCTATCCTTTATTCCATCTCTCACCCCAGCTGTTCTTAAATAATTACCATAGAGATTGAAAAACTTGACGGTACCTTACGCTTTATACCAAACGAAAAGTCTTCAATTTGGACTTTCGGCGTTTCATTAAACATCGACCTAAATTTTACAAAAGTGGGTTTTTCTAAAAATATACAGGGTTCATACTCTATTTGGATGAAAAAATTCCATGAGTTTTCCAAGACTTTTTCATGACTTCAATGAAAATTTTCATGACCTCGTTATATGAAGAGAATAGCATTATTTAATCTCAAACTTGGTAATATTTTGAAATGAGCATTACTATTACTACTAATTACTACTACTACCACTAAACTATTCTTATTTGTCTTCATCATATAAATTTTCGTAAAGTAAAAATGCAGTGAAACAAATATGATGATGCTTAAATGTCTGATATTTTTTTAAAAAACAGGCAGAATGATATTGAATGGGACAAAGGTCATCACTAAGTTTCAATAAATTTGCTTCAAAAGTTACCTTTTAGTGCCAACAAGTGCCTTTAATCATCCACGTAACTTGACAGTATTTTGGTTCTTAAAAGTAAAGCCACATAGTTTAGTTCTTTTTATGTTTTTAAACCAGATCTTTTTTGAAAAAAACATTTAGTAATGAATCAATCTTCTGATTCAAAAGTATATTTGTTTTGTTTACGAATTTGCATATTCTCAAATGCATATAAATTAATAGGTTCAGAAATTCCAGATGTTTAATTCTTGACATTGAACGTAGTAGTGGGTCGCATGGATTAGTTTTGCGTGCCGTATGTTGGGATTGGGAACTACTGTTTTAGAGCATTAGAATTCCTCTATTTCTGTATTCTATCGCCTGACTTAAGATCTTTATTTTCTAAAACATTCAACAAATTAAGATAAACTCTGATAAATTTAATAATAAAGTCCTTACGAGTGATAGAATCGAACTTGCATGCAATTGAATTGCTTTTTTTTTTTTTTTTTTGAGTGGGCGTGGCAAAACTAAGAACGTGAAATTTTGCTACTACAGAATATGAAACATAAGAAGCGTTAAAAATAACAGAACATTCAAAATAAGTAATGTATAAAATCACATCGCAAAAAAATGGCAAGCGGCTGCGACAGAAGTGGATGCAATGAGATTTCAAAATTCAGATTTGATTTTTGGAACGTTCAATTTTCCACTTTCAATAGCTTTTATGTGCTATACTGTTAAATGACTCAAGATTTCTAATGCTCTTTTAGCTACTGTTCCTTTCTCTTTGTCCAAGACATTTTTCTATGACTTTCAATGAAAATTTCAATTTTCCATGACTTTTCCAGGTCTGAAATTCTGTTTTTTTTTTCCATGACCCGTACGAACCCTGAATATAGGATGGTTCCGATACTTTCGAAGATGAAGATACCAGAAATCAAGATGTAAATACCGGAAATCCGGTAAAATACCGGAACACAATCACCCCTGGGACTCCCTACTGCAGAGTGGATGGTTTGCAGACATGCACCCTCACCTTCTTGGTCGGTGAGTTGCAGACATGCATCCTCACCCTCTTGGAAGTAGTGATGTAAAATACCCGGGTATTTATTTTTAGGGGTAAATACCCAAAATGGGTAAATACCCGGGCCATATACAAAACAATAAATTTTTGCCCAAAAATTGTATTTTGATCACATATTTAAAGAATTATTGTGTGAAACAGCTTAGCAATCTAATATGATATTCACATTAAATGTGTGTAAAAATGTCAACAGTTGACACCAACAAGACACAATCTATAGTACAGCTTGAGGACTTTGTATTTTCCAGGGATGATGTCATTTGAAAAAAATTAAAGAGACTAAGGCTCCGAGACCTGATAATATTTATCCAAAAATTTTAGTTGAATGTGCAGAGGAATTAGCAAATGTAATCGAAAATATTTTCAATGCTTCTTATAACTCGGGGACAGTGCCAGAGGACTGGAAGCTGGCTAACATTACACCGCTCTTCAAGAAAGGGTCTAAAGGGAGTGTGGGAAATTATAGACCTGTGAGTCTAACTTCGGTGGTTTGCAAAATTTTTGAAACATTGATAAAAATTAAGTTAGTAAATTTTCTAGACACTAATAATCTATTGACTAGTTTTCAGTATGGTTTCAGGAAAGGCAAATCTTGTGCAACTAATTTATTACATTTCTATGACAAAGTTACCATGGCTTTGGACAATAAGAAGCCTGTAGATGTTGTTTACATTGATTTTCAAAAAGCTTTCGATAAGGTACCGCATGTTGCTCTACTTAGCAAATTAGCTGATATAGGAATAGGAGGGAAAACTTTCATTTGGGTAAAAAACTGGCTGACCGGAAGGAAACACAGGGTAGTTGTAAGGGGAAATTACTATAATTGGAGTGAGGTTTTAAACGGGGTTCCTCAAGGATCAGTGTTAGGGCCTGTTTTGTTCATTGTTTTTATGAACGATATTCACAAAAATATTTCTGGGAACATGAATTGTTTTGCTGATGATGTCAAAGTTATGAGGACTGTAGAAAATGAAAAACAAGCAAATCTGCTGCAAGAGGATCTAGATCATATTACGGAGTGGGCTGATAAATGGGGTATGGCTGTTAATGTTGGAAAATGTCAAGTGCTACATTTAGGACATGGAAATAAGTGTACAAGTTATTATTTGCAAGGTTCAGTCATTAGTCAGGCAGACAAAGTTACTAATCTGGGGGTCTTAATAAGTCAGGATTTAAAGTTTAGCCAACAATGCAGCATTGCTAGTAACAAGGCCAATAAGATGCTTGGGTTTATCAATAGATCTATTTCAAACAAATCTAAAGAAGTTCTTCTGCCCTTATATAGAAGTTTGGTAAGACCTCATTTGGAGTATGTTGTTCAGTTTTGGTCTCTTTATCTTAAGAAAGACATTAATGTATTGGAAAGGGTTCAAAGGCGAGCTACAAGGCTAATAAATGGACTTTCTCACTTAGACTATGATTCCAGGCTTAGAAGGTTAAAAATGTACAGTCTTGAGCAAAGAAGAGACCGAGGGGACATGATTCAGTTGTTTAAATTTATTAAAATGAAAGATGTTACGGGGCTGAAGTTTAGCACTGAAAACAGGACAAGGGGTCATTGTTTTAAGCTATTTAAATCTCAGGCTAACATGGATATTAGGAAAAATTATTATAGCAGGGTAGTGGAACCTTGGAACAGTTTACCGGAAGAGGTGGTAATGAGCAAGGGAGTAGATAGTTTTAAGAGGGCCATTGATCTTCACTGGGGATTGTAAATTGACTAGGACCAGTCTAGCTGGGCCCAGAGCCTGTTGCTGGTCGCCACTTTTGTATTTGTATTTGTGTTGGATATGCCTAATCAAAGTTGATAGCCAAATTTCAGATATAAAAAGCCATTCTACAAAAAGAAAAAAGCTTAACTGGTTACAAAAAAAAAGCAAACATCAATTTTTTAAGGTCCTAGTCTTTTATAACCCAGTAATATGTCCCTGCATGACATCAAAATGTAACAAAATGTCGCTCAATTTATTATTACAATTTATTTACTTATATCTTATGCAGAAATTTCCTCCAAACTTAGTTCAATTGTTCAGGTGTATTCTGTATCACACACACACACACATACATAATATACATCAACATTTAAAATTTTTAATCTTTTATTTTAGGGTTTATGTTTAAAAAAGATAATAGTCACCTTTTAATTCCACCTAAAAATTTTTTGCAAAATGCGCAATTACTAGGGGATTTACCCTGCCTTCGGATAAATACCCAAAAAAATATTTACCTTCCCACCCTACAGGGGAGCAAATGCAAATGAGCAAGGCAACAGAAAAGAAAATTTTGCTTTTTTTTTTTTTGTTTATTAATGTGAAAACTGTTTCTATATTTTCCATGATATCACGTAAATATCAATAAAATAAATAACACCATAGTTTCTTAATAACTTCTCAGTTTATTCTTCCAAACATCCCTCATGCTTCCTTTTTTCTTCATTTTGGATATGACTAACCTAGATTGTGATTTTGAAATCCTGAAGTTCATAATGAATTGCTTATACTTCTCCAATTATGACATTGAAAAGAAAGGTTCTTTGGTTCACGATATGTTTCTTTCATGATTTCATCAAGTCTTCCAATAAAAAATATTATAAACTGTGTAATACATATGTATATATCAGTTTTACCAATTATTTCATATTTAGATTAAAAAAAAATTCTCATTCGCTTTTTTTATTAAATACCCAGTTTTTGGGTATTTACCCAGGCCTTAGGTAAATACCCAAAAAATATTTACCTACCCGCTGGGTATTTACCCGATCCACATCACTACTTGGAAGGTAGGTTGCAGACATGCACCCTCCAGCAGCAAGGTTGCTGATTCTCTCCTTCAAACCAGTAACCAGCTCCATAGGAGCTGGAAGGTGGTAAAAGGTCAGACTTACTGCATTGGATTATTGTAATAGATTACGAAATTTGGAAAGTAATTCCTGAGATACCAAAAATACAGGTTTTTTTTTTTTTTACGTAGGAAGACTGATCCCTGTTTATACGTTTAGCAGTTTGATGTAAATTTGTTCAGCTGTTGCATTTATGCTTGAGTTTTCAAAACTAAACAAGTTAACTCTAAAATATGGTTATGGAAGTTTTAAAATGGCGTTCCATCAAAATTTCAATAGCGAATTGTTCAATATCCACATTGCAGACACAATTTCGGGGGGGGGGGGGGGGGGGGGGGGGTTACAGAAAAAATTACAACACATGGAATTAAAAAAATAACTGAAAAACATTTTTTTATTTCTTTTCATTTTTTCCTATACTATACATATGTACATGTGATTTTAAAAAGCCACAGTTGTGGTTGTGTTACACTAATATAAACATATCTTTTCACACAGACTGTTTTAACAGAACAAATGACAAAACTTTTGTTTTTAAAAAAGTAACAATGTTTCAAAAACAGTAATAAATATCATATCAACAAACTGATATGCTTCAGTAAATCACTGAAGCTATTCTACGCCAACCATTAAAAGTGGATCAGCACATTAAACACGAAAATTAGACTGCTTAAAAAGGACTTTTCAGACAATTTTTTTTTAAATGTTGTAACGTTTTTAAACAATAACACTGAAATTTTAATCACATTTGTTATGTTCAATTGTTAGTCTAAAAAGCCATCATTTATGCAGTTTTATTTCATTTTTTCCTATGGTCCTCCTACTGCCTCCCTTAAAAAAAATTTTTTTTTTAATACCGAGATAAATTTCTCTCATATTTTGATGCTTACTTCCTTCTATTTCATTTGCACTACTGCAATATTTTAGCAGCCTTAAAACAGAATTATTATTTTTTCTTTCCATTTATCTCTAAAATGTAGTTGAATATTTTTTGATAATTATTTTTTTAATACCTATCTGCAGAAACAATATGGCAAAAATCTTACAAATACTAGTCACTGTTCATACCATTCTACTGAAAACAAATTATACTCAGTTATTATCTAGAATATACCTTTTTAGAATATTTGCAGAAATTTAGTGCAATAAATGCAAGCAATTTTTAAGAATTTGGATCAAGTTGTAACACAACATAAATAGCAAACTTTTACAAATGCTTCAATTCTATTTAAAAGATGCCATACAACTCAAAGCATCAAGAAAAGACAACCATTAACTGATTACAAAATCATCTGTCACAATGCTCGCCTCAAAAAATAAACGAATGACCTTAAAGTGTAAAATAGACATTAACATAAAATAATTGGTTTAAAATAATCCACCAAAATTTAAATTCAGCCTTGAAATATAAATTTAATAAAAATAGATTACATTAATTAATGTATGAAGAATTATATCAACTTGAACATATAAATACAATCGTTTACACTTGAATAAGAAAAAGAGGCTGTTATGAAATAGTTATTACCGGTCAATGGGGTCGTTTCCAAAATTTAAAAAGTATTTTTTTTCTGAAAGAGCATGTTTAAAAACATAGGATCTGACCCTTCTTTAAATAATTTGTTTAAGTTAAATATTTTTTAAAAATTACTTAAATCTGCGCGCTTTCAATGTTTATGCTTCTGTCCGATGACATCACAAATGATGAAATGCCATTCTGTGTCGCATTCAGAGCAAAATATTTAATTTGCATCTTTACTCACGAGTATTGGCAACGATAGGGTTGATAGCAAACGTAGAGCGCAATTTTAATTTGCTTCTTGATTATCATAATGTGGAATCACAGCAGAGAGATGCGGCAAAGTGCATCATTTGTGACGTCATCAAGACCACACCTTGTTTGAAAATCGGACCTTTTAAAAATTAAAAAGTAACTGTTGGGAAAATAAAAGTATTTTACGGGTCCATGTTTTTTTTTTTTTGCTTATTCTATCAATTTCAGTGATAAAAAGTACTACTTTTGACTGAAGGAAACAACCCCATTGTGGCTAAATATGTTCCAGTTTTGTTTGCCCTTCACTGTCTTCAACTGTTATTACACTAATGCAAATGCCTCTGTCCTCTTTCAATTATTGTGGTTATTTAAAAAATACAGAAATTTATTCCTTATGCAAGGAAAATCTTCCAAATAATTGGCAATATATGCTTAACATTAAAGCAATAGTATTTCATATCAGATTTCTGTAGTTTTCAGTCAACTATTCAGCAGGATATAAAAATACTGTCTGAACAAAGAACTAATAAAAGTTTTCAAATTATATCTTAAAATAATAGGCAATGTTGAATGTTTGTATAAATTTTAAACTAAATATAATTTCTTTCCAATATCCTTCTGATTTGCTATGGCTTTTTTAAAGCCTTACTCTGTATGTGTAAAAACCACACTTACTTATATGTAATTGTCTTTAAAAAATTAAATAGGGTAGTCAGTAAGATAAAACAATGTATGGTTACTTGGATTAAGATACTAAATACCAAAAGAGGGGAGGAGGGATCTAAAATAAAATTTTGTACAACCAAAACAAAAGACACTGATAAAACATAGCAGTTTTTACAATTAAATAAATTTCACATGACATGTTTCTGGACATTTTACGCATTTAAAATGCTTCCGTTGTTTAAGTAAAAATCCACAATCATACATAAGATAAAGTGGCTTTCTTAGTTTTTTTTAAAAAAAATTTGAAAAAGTACACTTAACAAGTTTCACGGCTAAACAATCCACATACAATACAAAATACACATTGTGCCTGCACACAGCAGAACATGGACAACAGAAGTTCTTATAAACTAATTTCCACAGTTAATCCATGTCTTTTATGTAAACTACATTTCAATGCAATGAAATCTGTTGGAATGAAAGTTTCATTGATACAAAAATTTCTTGCTTTTTTAAGTAGGGATAAACCTAACTTCCTCGAATGATTTAAGTATTCTAAAATTGGCAATGGGTTGCAGAGAACAGCTATAATAGAATGCCATTCAACCTTATATGCCACATATTGTGTTATAAATATGTTATTTTATATAACTTGGCACTAGGCAGGCAAGATAATAATCGATTACTGAATCACTGTTCATCCCCTGCTTACTTCTTTATCAAGTATCACAATAGATCTTCATCATAACAGCCTTTTCATTGATATTTTGTGCCTACCATTTACATTCACGTTCATCAACCAAGTTTTTCAAAAAATTCTTTTTAAAGATGTGTGCTGTTTGTCTACTTCACTATTACTTTCTTCATCATTTGTGCATCTTGAGTGTCTGGTGACAGAATCTCTCAATGACTTCATTTCGGACTCATCAATTCAAGTGTACGATAAGATGCTTTAGACATGCCTTTTCTTAGCAAGTCGGTGATTATGATATTCCAAAATAAATTATTGCTCTAAATGAGCTGGCCATATGTTTTTGAAAACTTTTATTTTCTTATTATGCACATACACATGCAGTTGGTTCTCTGTTTAATGACTCTCTATTTAACAACTTTCTCTACTTAAAGACAACTTTTCACGGTCTCGGACGCTGCACTGTAGTTTTACAAGCATTCTATTCAGGGACGCATTTTACTTTAAAACGATTTTTTGAGGTCCCTTGAAAGTCATTAAATAGAGAATCAACTGTATATGTGCGTTTGTTAGAACTAATAAACATTGATTTGTTTCTAATTTTGTTTACCTTTTTATTAAGGGATAACCCGGGAGAATAGGTGTGACAGCTGCATTTATGTGCAAAAATAAAATGCTAAAAATTATTTTTAGCTTGTTCAGTAGATGTATCAGCAAGAGTCCAAAGCTGCTGCATCCACTGGGGTAACTAGAAATAATTTTCTACATTTTATTTTGGCATATAAATGCAGCTGTACCATTCCTCCCAGTTCTCATCTAAATGTCCTAAATATTTTACAGCCAAGATTCTGCTGTGTAGCATTATACTTTACTCATGTTACGACAGTTGGAATACATGATCATATCCTAACACTTGCTCAATCCTTAAAGTGTACAATTTATACCAAGAGTATATTCTCACTTTAATAATTATAAATATTATCACTATTTTCACATCTGAGCCAATTTTAAACAGAGCTCAGCTCTCTTAAATCAGCAATGTTCGAATTTTTCAATATCTTAATACAGATTATAAATCATACTGTATTTCCATGCCCATAAAGTTTGCTTCCCATACTCCAAAATATGTTGCAAAGTCAACCTGAATCTTATTGGATGAGGGTCCCATAACATGCCAGCTCATTCCCTGGGAAAAAGACAAGTATACATTTTCTTCCCACTTCGGGCATAGAAAATGGCACCATTTTGATCACAAATGTTGATTACTGTTTTGAGATTTGTGTGTGTGTGCATTACTGCACAGATAATATTTTAATTTTAAAAAAACTCCCAATTTTCATTGCATATAGAGTGATTAGTAAAAAAGGTACACTTTGATCCTTTTTTGTCTGACTGAAATATATTTTGTGAGTTATAAACTACTATAAGGAAGCATCTCATGCATTGGATAGTTTTTCAGGCAGGAAAATACAATAATCATTTAATTATCCCAAAAGGTGGTTGGGGGCGGGGGGAGACCAAATTCAGTTCAAAATATTTACGATAAGAAGTAAAATGCTAACTCATGAAGGGAGCAACAACGAATGATTTTGATACAGGGTAGCAATGTGTTTTATGAGCTTAAATTATAACATTAAGATCTAAAAGGGTGGCAATAATAATTTTGAAGCCTCTCTACACTCACACCATGTGTGAACATGTAAAGCAATGTTAAGGAATCTGACTTAAAAGTCTAAAGAAAAATAATATGCTTCAAAAAATGGAGGAGTGATTACTTCTAAGAAATGAACGGAGGGCAACCGTAACTTGAGAAAAGAAAAGGGTATAAATGTGAAACATTAGTCAATAAGTATGTGAAGTGACATAAAAATACGAGAGGCATATAATAAGTCCTAAGAAATTCTGAGACTGTACAAGTAATATTGAACATGCTTTGTTTTTAGTAAGCATCATTATTCAATATACAGTTGTTATTGGTTCTTTCCATCAGGTGGCTTAAATTTTATTTTTGATTTAAGCAAAAATTAAAAAAAAAAAAAATGAAGGTAATATTACTTATATTCAAAAATTCAAAAAAGAAAAAAATATCAAAACTGAGTTAATTGAAATTCAGGAATTATCTCCTGTATCTGCGACTGCTTACGGTAGAGCAAAAATGAGTTAATATGTGGCTGTTCATCCACAAAAGCTGAACAGCTTTCAGGATTTAGTAGTAAGGAAGTGACTATCTCAGAAGTGTTCAACTTCAACATGATTGATGGTATCCACAATATGGTTTCAACTGATAGATGAATTAAAATGTGTGAAATAGTTGAGGTACCACAAGGTAGTGTTTGTAATTTTACAAAAAAAATTAGGCATGATTTTTTTCTCTCTCTCTTTTTGGCACAATGACAGCATTTGGGAACAGTTTGGAAAACATGCAGGAAGGCAAAAAGAGATTGGAAAAAAGAAAACAATGATTAAGAAAATAAAATCTTTTCAATACCTTTTTCTAAAAGACTTAACGTCCCTCGTAACACTGCATTTGAAGTAAAAATAAGCATGAAAAACATTTTTGAAGTAGTAAAAACAAATAAGAATAGCAATATAAGATAATATTTTTACGAAATGAGGCAGGTTTCTTTCATTGCATTCTTTGAAAGAAGATTGTGTGCTAAATTACTTCATCGCAATCTATTCCATACACAAAAGACAATTCAATAAATAAACTGTAGGTGTTGAAAGCTAAATGCTCAGCACAAAAATCTTCCCGGCGTTATGTGGTGGCCCCACTGTGTTACAGAAGCAAGCAAGATAAAACAATGACATTTAGATGTGATAACAGTTCAAAGAAAAGTCTGCAATCTCTCCTTTTTTGAGGTAGCCAGTCCTCAGTGTGTGCCAGATTTCAAACTCAATGTTGTCCGGCCGTCAGCAGGTTTCATAACTCACTGGCAGTAGACCGACACTCCATCTTGTGCTTCTTGTGCCAGTAGATTTTCTGCAAAAAGATGAAAGAAAAATATGATTTTTTTAAGCGATTCTTCAAAACTAAAAGTAATACAGTTATAATTTCCAGCCAATTCAAAGGGAATATTTTTAATAACAACGAATTTATGCAGAGTATTACAGATTGTATGATAAAAAATTTCCCCACTCCTCTCTCTTGATCTAAAAATTTTTTTAACAGCTATTGGCACCTTGACCCATAGGTGATCTAGCCTTACCCTATTTTCAGGCATCAATTAAGTTTTTCTTTTTTTTTTACAGTGATCAGCTATAACATGAAATATGTTTTGAAGTTGCTATTTTGTTGGACAGGGGGAGGGATATGTGATACAGTGGTGGTCAGAATTATAAGGACAGCAGAAAAATTATACGCAAAAAAACATCCTGAAATAATTCAGTGAAATTTCAAACACCAATTCCTTTTTATACTAGAAATCATTGTGGAATGCAGAACATTTGAAAATACGAAATATACTGTCCGACATTTTAACGCGAAACCTTACTCGAATTTGCGCATGCGTCAGGTCTCTTCTGATTTTATCAAAACAGGGGTGATAGCAAGAAGGAAGTAACGAGCAAGCAAAAACCGAATGCATCAGGAAGTGTGCTTCCTTTAACCATCACCCCTTTTTCAATTGGAACCGCTCGCAGCTGCTAGTCGCGGAGTTCGAGAACAGACAGTATATGTTTTGCCATGATTAATAAAAAAATGTCATTGCTAAACCTGGACAAAATTATAAGGACCGGGAGTATTTTGCTCTAAAAATACCCAAGTAATCCTTTTTTTTTCCTGTCTTGATGTCATGGAAGTTGAAGAACGTTCTTGAAAACTTTTATCCTGTCCTTTTCGATGGAGAAAATAAGTTCTTGCTTGTTTCTGTATTGAAAACCTTTTTTCCATACTTCGGGTGCCAGAATGCCTCATATAAGTTTCCATTAAACTTAGACTGAGCCTTTTGTCCAGTCAATACAGTAATTTCACAAAATAAGAATCAAGCAATAATTATGAAGTTTGAGAAACATGTAATTAGGCATTGTTCTGTTAGAGTAAATAATTTAAACTTGTAAATAGCGATGATTTTAGTTTAAAAAATTTTGCTCAGTACACCAACATTATTCTCAGAATTCATTCTGCCTAGCACATAAAATTGGTATAATTTCTGTCCATTGCGAAACTCTCTTCAACTGTCTCCTCCTGACAGCCTCCAAATGTACGCTTTGAGATTCTTTTTTTCCTTCTGAGATCTTACCAGAACTAGAAAAAAACAGCTAGTCCATCCTAATTAAACTTTTTCTCAACAAAAAACATTACATCATCCCACTTTTTACGCATAACAACCAATTTTCGGCAGGCTCAACTCTTGGTCTCTTATGAACTTTTTTAAGAGTGTCATAACATTAGTTTCACATAATGAAATTTTTTCTCTCTTTGTAAAACATGTTGAACAATTTTTATCGTAACTTGAATTCCCATGAAATATCTCTTTACGTTTGCTTTTTAGGGCAAGCTTGTCTTATCATTATTAGTTTCACATACACAGAAACAAAAGATTTCCTACCTTTTCGTCTCTGTCGACCTTAGCTGCCAGAATTTTTGACAGGGTTCATACACTTTTGGTTAAAAAAAGTTCCCTGACTTTTCCAGGTTGTTTTTTAGAAAATTCCAGGTTACTCGCTTCATTCAAAATTTAAGTTTAAATAGTAATATTTTCAAAATAATTAAAATTGTTTAAAGTAGCAATGCAGAAGAACTGAAACTTCTCCCCTTAGATTAAAAAAAAAAAAAACTTGGATTTTTTTTTCCTTTGTTTTCTCTGTCAAAATTTTAAGTTTTTTTCAACATTTTGTTCAAAATTGTTTTAATTTGTTTACTATTTGTTGAAAACAGAGTACTTTCAACTTATTTTAGCGTTTCTTTGATGTCACGCGTAATATAATAGCGTTTTGCTGTAGTCCTGCAGCAACCTTTTAGCATCCGCTTTCGGTTTATAATACTTTTTATTTTCTTATAAGTAGGTTACACAAAACATATTGAGCAAAATGCAAAGCTAAATTTCAGTATAAATATGATTAACTTGTTGCATCAATCGGCATACCATGTAATGCATAGTAACAAAAATCAACATCAGCCGATCATAGGCCAATGCCAATAATCTTTTTTTTTTCACATATTAAAGGACGCTTACATTAAAATTTCAAATTTTCTTTTCCAGAAAGTAATAGTTAATTTTCAAATTTCATAACTTTTTGCACATTTTAATGTTATTTTCAATATTACTCATTGATATAAACATCCAATTCTGTTTCTGGAAGTATAAGTCTACTTCCATTGTGCAAACGATCAAATATGGCGACAAAGTGAAAAATTTAAAATAATAAGTAGATTTTTGGATTTGTAGTATAAAAGTAGTAATAAATAATTAACCGTTTACCCGCCAATGTTCCAAAAATGGAACATCATATTTAAGTGAAAATTTTCCCAAGAAATAACGTTAAAGTAAACAAGTTTTTTTTAACACAGTTTAGTCTTATTTCAAAGTATTTTTTGATTTCCTGCTTGATTGTTTATATGTTTCCAATTATTTATTGCGATTTTTCAAAGATGAGTGTTTTTTTTAGCTTTTTGCAACTTTTTCTTATAAAATTTACCAAAAATTGGCTTTTTCAGAAAATGTGATGATATTTGTTATAGTTGTGAAAAATACTTCAATGTATGATTTTAAAATGCTTGTAGAAATGTACAATGATATTTCTGAAAGGTGTACCCCTTCAAAATAGCATGTTCCAATTTTGGAACATTGGCGCTTTTAGGGAGTCAAATTTCCAAGAAGTAAATCGTTCGACTTCCAAGGGGAAATTTCATTTTTCGTAATATATGTTTCTTTTTTTTTCTCATTTTGAATGTTCTCTGATGTAGATGTTGGCAAAACCAAGTAAGTTTATATTTTGAAAGGATATGACGTTTCGTTAGCAAAGAAAACAATAACAGTCTTCTGTTTGACTGACTATATGGCTCCGAATCCACACCTGCTCGGACAGCTACATTGTCACGTGATAATAAAAAATAATATTAGTGAGCGCTTTATTCTTCATATTTTAAATGCAGTTCAATAATTCGCTAGCTTTGTTTTCGAGCGAAACGAAATTCTGTTTGACGTATACCAACTGTTCATAAATGTTAAAAAATGTCTACAAGATTTCTTACTGTGGAACAAGCTGTGGCTTATTTAGAGACATTGTCAGATTCGGATTTGTCAGATGTAGATACAGTCGACGCTCGATATAACGACCATCTCCGTCCCAGAAAAAAAGGTCTTTATAACGAGTGGTCGTTATAAGAGGTATAATTTAAAAAAATATACACAGTCATCATGCATGCCCTGTTCCAAAAAAATGGTACTTTTTCAAACATTCCAGTTAAATGCTCAAATTAATTTTTTAATAGGAATTTTTAGAAAAATCGTGTGCAAAATACTATGACAGAATATTAAACAAGTTTTAAAGTAGAAAATATAGGGAGGAAAATGTTACACACTTACAAATCTGCTACTACTACTGCTACCACTACATTTTCTGACCAGAAACAGATGTTTGCCTTTTTAGCAGACGTGATTTTTGCAAAACCTTATTTTCCGTTTCAGATATAGGTGATAAATTGTGTTTTTCTTGCTTTTCAAAGAAACAGTTAAAAGTCAAACGAGAACCCCAAATCTTAAAAACACAAAACTACCAACACATCTGTCAGTTCCCTTTTCTTAGCAATCTGGATTTTTCCTCTCATTTTTTTGTGTGCTAGTTGTGGTGAATGGTAATTCTCCCGCCCCCCCCCTCTCAAAATTGGATTTTACATTGAAAACTTCAGGCAAATGTCCGTAAACAATAATCAAGGTCATTTCAAGCTACAGATTTGTTTTATTGGAAAGAACACCAGAAATAGCGTCCGCTGAATTCGGTCGTTGTATTGGATTAGACGACACAGAACGGTCGTTATAACGAAGGCAAATCAACGTAGAGTTCATAGGAACAAAGTTGGGACTTTTACCACTGGTCGTTATAATGGGACGGTCTTTATAATGTGTGGTCGTTATAATGAGCGTCAACTGTATATGCCAAATACCCCCTGATGAACTAGGCAGTATCACTGAGGAAGAATAGATGTTGACAGAGATGAAATCCTACAATTTTTTGGTTTGTTGCTATTGAGTGGGTACCATTCTGTTCCTTCTGAAGATATGTATTGGAGCAGTGCAGAAGATACATCTGTGCCAATTGTATCAACAGTTATACCTCAAAATCGTTTTCGAAAAATAAAAAACAACTTTCATTTGATGGACAACCATGAATTAAAACAAAATGACAAACTAAGAAACGTTTTCCCTATTTACGAAGAATTGTGTAAAAACCCTCAACAATTTGGTGTATTTCATGAAAAATTGAGCATAGATGAATCTATGGTTCCCTACTACGGTCGGCATTCATGTAAAATGTTTATTAGATGAAAACCAATAAGATTCGGCTTCAAAATTTGGATGCTGTGCTGTTCAAGTGGATATCCATATTCCATGGAGATTTATTCAGGCAAAAAAGAAGGATCCCCTGATATGCAATTAGGATCCAGAGTTGTAAATGAACTATTATCAGTTTTGACTGACACGTCTAAGCATGAAGTATACTTTGATAACTTTTTTACATCATATGATTTAATTTCTCAGCTATCAAAAAAAAAAAAAAAAAAAACTGTACGAGCAACAGGAACAATTCGTGAAAACCGAACTGGACATTGTCCACTGAAATCCAAAAAAGCCCTTTCTAAAGAAGATCGAGGAAATTTTGACTACCGATCTGATGGATCAGTGTACATGTGCAGCTGGAATAATAATGCAGTGGTTACAGTAGCATCTAATTGTTATACACATGAGCCACTTGCATCTGTAAAATGTTACTCAAATGCGCAGAAATGCAAGATAGATGTGCCACAACCTCATCTTATCAAGAGATACAATGAAGGGGGGGGGGGGGACGTCTTGGATAAACTTTTTGGGAGCTACAGACCTCATTTGAGGAGTAAAAAATGGTGGTGGAATCTTTTTAGTAATGCTCTGAATATTTCAGTTGTAGCTAGTTGGTTACTTCATTGTGAGTTACACGAAGTCGAGATGAAGCATTTAGAGTTCTGAAGAGAAATAACAACTGTCCTCCTAAGAAGAAAAGTACGAGTAGAAAGTCATCCAGGGCCTCGTTGTCCTTTACATAAACGATCAAGAATGTCTGACGGACATTATATTGTATCTGCATCCCAAGGACGTTGCGCGGCGTGCAAAAAAAATACGACTAAGAAATGTTTCCATTGCGAGAAACGACTTCACCAGCAATGCTTTCTTTCATATCATGGGCATTAGATATTTCTGTATTGGATTTTCTGAATTCTGATATGTACATAAATGCAATTTAAAATATTACTTTTTCCGCAATAAAGTATGCTAAGACAAAAACCGCATTCAAAACCTCTTAGTTTAAAAAAATTCTCTTAAAAAAAAAAAAACTTCATGCAAAGCGCCAATGTTCCAAAAATGGAACACACTGAAAAACAGAGTAAAAAAATTTTTTCTGGAAATTTTATTTTATTTCTGTATTTACTAGACATAAATAGACATAATTTCAAAAAATTACTCAAATTTGATCATCCGTCAATAGTTCGGCGGTTAAACGGTTAATAATCCTTAAAAAGCTACAATAAAAGCAAAATAGTCAGTATTTAGCACATAAGAGTCTAAATCAATTAAAACAAAAAAATGTTATGAAGATTAAATTTTGCATTTTTCCAGAAAATAATTACAAATTATCCAGAAAAAAAAAGGCACAATTTGTGTTGTTTTCAATAGTTTGCATTGCAATTAACATCCAATGCCGTTTTAGGGGAACTTAGGCACTTAAAAAGTCTTGTGTACTTCCATCTTGGGAATGACCAAATATGGCGGATACGCCCAAAAATAAGAAATAACTTTTTTAATTTGTCGCATGAAGACAATTAAAAAATAATAAATCTTCATGAAACTACAATTCATTGAAAAGTTTTTATCACATTTGTGTCCGAGGCAGTGAGGATAAGATTAAGTTTTAAGAACAAAATTTTTCATTTCTCAAGAAAATTATTTTAAATAACAATAGAAAAACAATTTGTAGACCATTTTTTGTTATTTTCATCAATTTTCAATTAAAGAAAACATCCAATTCTGCTTTGTTTTTAGAAACTTAGGCATTTTAGGATCGTATCTACTTCCATCTTGTGAATGACCGAAGATGGCGACTACGTTTCACACGTAGCTGAAATGATTTTCCGATAAAAAAAAAAAAACGATTTTCCCCGATCGGCCCTCTCATCTACAGGTTGTGCTTCCGAAGCAGTAAATTGTCTTCTCTCCTGTTGAGTTTGTGCATAATTGCTGTTCACCTGATTTTTTTTTTTCCTTGGGAACTACTGAGAGCCAAAAATGGCGACTGCTGAAGATTTTTTGGGTCGCCACTTTTTTCATTGCTTTAAAATTGTTACAATTTTTTTTAAATACATCGATAAAAATGAAGATTAGATCTCATAAAACCAAATTCCCTGTTCCCTGGGAAAAAATTGGGAAAAGAAAAATTTGGGGAACACATTTTTAAAAATTCCCTGACATTTTTGACTATGTCATTTTCCCTGATAATTCCAAGTTTTCCCAGAGCGGAATAGAATGTTGTGGCAACCCATCTAAAACTTTAGAAAGAAATGCGTTCCCCTCACTACTCCATACAAGAAAATCTTCGCTCTTTTTGGCGCATTTTTCGTTGTGAAAAAAACGTTCATTTTTCGATCGCATTTTTTTGTAGTACCAGCGTCGGTTTATATAAAAATTAACAATTTTTTTCGTGAAATCACAATAAAAACGAAGACTAGATCTCATGGTACTTAATTCCTTGGGAAAAAAATGTAAAAAAAATTTTTGGAGGACAAAATTTGAAAACTCCCTGACTTTTTTGACAATGTCCTTTACCCTGACAATTCCCGGTTTTCCCAGAATTCCTAGAGCGTACGAACCCTCTTTGAGAAAGTTCTAAACGACCGATCTCTATTCAAATTTTTTGCGATTTGACGTACGTGGTGAAATTTTTTAAGCAGTCACTTTCCTTTTCTCAGATTGTCTAAGTTTTCTACCTAGCGGGATGACTGTAAAAATAGAATGTGACTTCCCCAATCTCTTACTAAGCATCTCTATCGTTATGTAGCTCGGTTTTCAGAACAAAAAAATGCAGATTTTGCTTTTTAGAACACAGAAATCTAATTGCTCTTATAGTTTTGTTCATATCACAGGTATTTCTAAACTCAAGCTTCCTTCTATGAATGAGATATTCCTTTATATTTCCAACAAAAGTTAGTAAAAAAAGTTTCATTTACTATTAGTAACCAGTCATAAAATTTGCATAACTTTCTGACCAAATGCAGCGAAGATGTGGTGGATTTTCCTCTTGTCCGTATAATTTTGACCACCACTGTATGAGTAGTTTATATGATTGGTGTGGTTTATTATGGAGACTTTATTAGGGAATTCGGGAGAAGGCGGCAAACTTTGGGAGTCTTCCTAAAGAATCAAGAGTGTTGGCAGCTATGCTGATATGCACAGAGCTGGATTTATGAATCTCACACTCACGGTCACTAAAATTGCTCCCATTGCCTACCATACTTTTACTACATGAAATAATAAACTGATAGAAAATGTAACATTGTTCAAATGTAAAATGTTACAATTTTTTTCACCTAGGTTATTTGATACATGCTATTAACAATACCAAGACACCCTCCCCCAGTGGTGCCAGTGGACTCAAGTAAAATTTTCTGAAGATAGTGTGAAATTTTCAGAAGCTCTGGATCAGCTGGATTAGATGATTACTCGACAGGCAATTTATCGGAGCAGTTGAGGGTCATTCCGTGTCAGATCATCACACGGTTTAGGACGGACCGTCACAGAACTGGATGAAACTTGGTACATGAAGAGATTTAGCCCAGTTATGAATGAAAATGCCAAAAAAAAAATTTTCTTTCACCTCATTCAAAAGTTATTAAATATTAATTATTCAAATTTTCATCAAAAAATGCTACACTTTGAGACGGTTAAATCTCATTTTCTCAGAAACTATAACAGATACAAGCTTGAAATTGGTCTTGTTTTGAAGCTCTTTTAATGTGCTTTAATTTGATGTGCAACTTGATAAAATCAAAAAATAATAATTTTAAAATTTAATTAAATTAAATTTTAAAATTTTAATTTCTTAAAAATGGACAATTTTAAAATTCTGAAAAAATTCACAAAATTACTTTGCGTTATCCTCTAGCATATTACCAAGTTTCATAATGGGATCTTAATGGGATCAGATGATACAGGGAGGACAAGTTTTACATATATCAAAGTTTCTGCATTTTGGACAAAATACCTTTCTGATGGATTACTCAAATATTATTCTAAGTTATTAAATTAGCACAGGAAACTATAAATGAACTGCTAATAGTAATGTAAAACCTTCTAATGTCTTACACCTACTTTAAAATTGAATGAAATTAAAATAATAATGGAAAAAAATAAATAAAACTCACACTAACTCTTTTTTTTTTAAAAAAAAAAGAGAACGTCAGCATTGTCCTACATTTGTCGGAGTTTTTTACTCTCTAAGCTGCAAAATATTTACAATATTGTTCTTTTCTTCAGCTGGTAGAGTATATGTCCTCCCTGTTGGCGTGATGGGATTTACTTTACAAATAATGTCCGACCACAGACCAGAAAGAATCCCTCTATCCCCCCCCCCATTTTTTGTGGAAGGATCATTTTGCAATCCCAAATATACCCTCCCCCTCCCCTCTCCTAAAAATTTTCAGATCATCTTCATCCCTTCACCCCCCCCCCCCAAATAAATAAATAAAAATGAACATTTTATGCTCTATTTGGCAAGCATTTCTAAAGGTTTAGTTTCCCTCTTCATGTGCTGGTTTTCTTTTCTAAAAAAAGACAACAAGAAGAAAAGAAAACACTATGACTTAAACAAAACAAAAAAAAAAGGATCTTGCAAAAAAAATAGTTTCAGTTTTATTCCTTCCAAAAGTCTAGACGCCTTTTGATGCAAGGGCACTTTTCTTTTTGTTCAGTTCATATGTGTTACAAAAGAAGTTCATGTGAGTGTACTGCTTTTGATTATTTTTGGAAGTGGTTTTGGTAACTTAAGGTGCAAAATCCATTCTTTCAAAAAAATATTGTCGCCCCCATGCCATAAAATTATGACAGGCTTTTATTAATTCATTTCTCCCTTTTCTTCAATATTAATAGTAACTATTATTTACTTATTTATTTTGTGTACTCTAAAATTAATATTGCTACAAACAATTATTTTGGCAAGTTTTACAAAAACAAAATTTGATTATAACCTCCCTCCCCCCCTTTTTTGGAATTAGTAAGTTATCTTTTGAAACTAGGGGGGGGGGGGGGTGCTTTTGAGATTTTATGGTACTGCTGACTGAACTCCACAAGCAAAAACATGAAACATGTTGATAAATTGGTCAATCCCAAACCAGTGACAGGTGGAGAAAAAAGTAGTGAGGCAGAACGAACCATTGGATCTCATTCTCAATAGCCACCCCCAGTCTGTTTCATTTTGTTAGCAAAGGGGGTGAAAAAGGGGGCAAACTCGAAGTGCGCACCAAGCAACCCTAAAACAGGGTTGGCGAAACAGAAAAGTTATCGCCAAGCATGAACTGCGCTCTTTCCTCCCCCCGAATGTAGAACGATCCCAATTTCGTCGGGGTTGACATTCCTGCAGCTTTATCAGTAAAAGTTTTGCTGGCGAACATAAATGAAACATAAGTGGATTTTATTTTGACCGTTGCAATATGGTGCGGTTTTACGGTGCAATACATGCACATGGGTTGTCGTCTTATTTTTGAAAAAAAAGAAAAAATAAAAATAATTATCGTTTCTCCAAAAACTAATTAATTTTTATCGTTATTATTATTATTTTATTTATTTATTTATTTTTTTTTTTTTTTCAGTTTCTTCCTGTTCTTGATTTTGTTTATATAACTTCACATTTTTGGAAAAATTTAGGAACTTGAAAATATTACAGAATCGAAGCTTTGTCACAGTTCCGATAATTTAAAAAAAACACGACAGTCTGATTTTTTTGAGAAATTGCTTGTAGCTCCAAAATCATTGTTGATAGAACCGTCGCAAAGTTTAACGGAGAAGCGCTAAACGGTCAACTTTTGACTGAGCTAGTCACGATTTATGGACCTGCTAATAGATCGATATCAAGTGACAGGACAATTAACTACTTTTCAATCTTAAGATATTTTCAACATTTGGTGTTCTTAATACATTTGGTGTTCACTATAGTTATTTTTACAGGCTAGCCTATTAGTTTTGATTAAAATTTAATAAACCGATTTGCTTGTATACTTAACTCATTCTTTATTTTTCATGCAGGAAAAACAACTTTCATTAATGTAACTGTAACTATAAATTTCACTGCTATTAATATGATGTACAGTATAAAACTTAACAATTTTCCCCTGACGTATTTTCTGTAAATAATAAAAATTGTATCTCAAGATCATATTATATATGCGACCTAGGAACAGAAGGGACACATCTAAAAAAATTTGAAGAAATTGCACTAATTATTGGTTTAAAATCTAAATTTAGTGCTCTTTCTTTCCACAAAATTCGGTAAATGTGTAGTGACGTATGAACAGTACAATCATCAGTGACACCGTATTAAAAATTTCTTAGTTTAGAAAACGACTGTTCATTACTTTAAATATACACTATTAATTTAGCCAACCAGGAAATATAAACATAAAGTTAACTGTTTTGCGCGTATTGCAGTGTTTGAGAACAAATCAGTTATAAGTAGCATTACGTAAAACCTTGGTTTTCTACTATGCTGTGTAGAGTAAACTAAATTACTACACACTAAAAAAAAATAGAGTAACCTAAATTTTAAACCTTGACTAGTACTAGAAACAATTGTGTTATGGACAAGTTGATACACCTAATTCTCCCCAATAGTTGTACATACATTCTTTCAAAGATCATAACAGTAGGGGAATGCATTGTGCTCTAAAGTTGCTTTCTAGAAATGTTTTTTCGAAATAGCTTCAGGAATTTTCACCTGTCTTTAACAGTTCTAAAAGCACTCCAGCTTAATCCCTAAATAGTACTATTGTATAAAGCTATAATACCTCCCCCAAGGTGGTATTGTTAAAGGCTCCCCCATTTAAAAAGAAACTCTTTCAGGAGTCTTAAGCAGATTTTTGAATGACATTTTAGGAAATAAGATCAATCTGTAACAACTGAAAATGGGAAGTTATAGGTAACTTTTCTGACGTTTAGAACATTTGAAGGTCAATCACTAGAATATAAATAGCAAATCACGGCCAGATTTTCTTCGTACTTAGATTTTATCGTAGTACTCCTGTGCCTTTTATCTTAATTGCTCTTTAAAGATTTTTTTTTTTCATCGAATGATGAATAAACCCTCATATGTTCAGTATTCGAGGCAAAACGTTATTTTTGCATGAGAAGTACAAATTTTCGCTCTGTTAATCAAGTACAGTTAACAGGAAAGTTGTACTGGAGGTGTATAAATAAGTTTTGTAAGGTAAGACTATACAGTAAAGGAGAAGATGGTGTTTTTTCAAGACTAGTGGCAAATCATAATCATGAGCCTTTATCAGAAAATATGATAAACAGACAATCACTTAGTAATAGCATAAAATTAAAATCCATCGATGAACTGATTGAAAGATCATCAAAGTTAATTCAAAATGAGGTTCGAAAACAGCCACACGTTTTGGAGACACTGAACAAAAAAGATGCTAAGCTGATTCGCAACAACATTACGTACGCCAGATTGAAAAACTACCCTAACCTTTTTCTATCCACAAATCTAAAAATATTGTGGGTTGTCCTGTTATTTAGCAGAAACTTTTTTTTTAAATGTATTTTTGAACCACCCTCATCTACCTGGGGAAGACGCACATAAATGCGTTTTTAGCGCGATATTTTTTTTTTTTCAATTTTGGAAAGAGTGACCCTTTGTAAAAGTAGAACATATCTGCTATGTGTAAAGTATTCCTTTTCAGGTGGAGAAAAATTCAAAAGTTAAAGCTCAGCAACTATTACAAAGAGAAAGATTCAGAATGGCTCCGCTACTGCTTTGGGATTACATACTTAAAACCGCAGGATATAGATAATGCGTTTCTAACACTTATAGGGGTTATGCCACAAAATAATCAACTGCAGAAATTTGTTGATTATTTGACTAACAACTATATAGACAGTTCATGTGCTGTTTTCCCACCTCATATTTGAGCTGAAAACTCTGCTGAACTATGGAGGACAACAAATTGCTGTGAAAGTTTTCATTCAAGATTCAATGCTTCCTTCAATGTACCTCACCCCAACATATTTGAGTTTATAAAAACTTGAAACTTGCTCAAATAGACACGTACCTAAAACTAAACAGCATTCGTAGCGGTTTGGAAGAAAATCCACACAGCAATACTAAACAAGGGCAAGATTTTGTTAAAAAACAAATTTCAGAACTTGAAAACAATAAGTTGGATATTTTAACATTTTTGAAAAGCGTTTCTTATAGAATAGCCAAAAAATAATTTTTCATGTAACAAATGTTTTAAGCTCTCAGTAGTTCTTTGTATTTTCTATAATTAATACTTATACGTAATACGAAGTTTTCAGCTATTTAAAAATGAATTTTCGTAAATACTTACAATAGGAGAGATTTAATAATTAACTAACATAGACTTATAACAACTTTCGAAGTATACATACTCTTATTCTTTTATAACGTTGAAGGTATCGAAGTGTTGGCACGAAATATTTCCATAACTTCGACTAAACGGCTTTAAAAAGTTAACGTCGTTCTTTTCCTTTTATTTTTATAAAATTCTTTTGAAGTGATTGAATTTACATTGGTAAACAACAATAAAGTCATGAAGCAACGAAAATAATAAGTAAATAAATGAATAAACGACAAGATGGAAATACATTGGGGCTGTTTCCTTCAGTCAAAAGTATTAGTTTTAGTCACTGAAGTTGATAGAATAAGCAAAAAAATAATAATATGGAGCGAGAAAAAAACTTTCATTTTCTCAACGCTAAATTTTTAATTAATTTTTTAAAATGTCCGATTTAGAAAGTAAGGTCGTGGTCTTTATGACGTCACAAATGATGTACTTTGGCGCACCTGTTTACAGTGTTTCCGCGTTATGATAATGAAGAAGCGAATTAAATGCGCTCTGCTAATCATTTTTTCGTTGGTCACCTGATTTTTCCTTTGTGTAGAACAAAATGTTTGAATGTCTATTTTTATTTCTCTTAACGTTGAAAAAAAAATCTAAAAGCAAATGATAAACGCAGTAATATGCAATTAATTGTTTAATGTACCGTTTTTATGTATTTATATGCATTAACATTAAAAAGAGCAAAAATATACATTAGTAAGTTATCTAGGTTATAACTAGACAATTAAAAGTAAGTATTTTAGTTATAGGTACATTTATGGCCATAATTAATTTTTTTGGCCATTCCAACTCAAAATTATTATTTAGTATTCATATGAAAAACATAAGCTAAATTTGGCAAACGATAAATAAAAAATCAAGCGATAGAATTTCTTTACTTTGTTTTTTATTCAAACGAACCTTTCAATATTCATAAATTGTCAGTTTTCCAATCTTTGTGTTTTGATATTGCTCGAACTGTTAAGTCCAGGTACTTTAAATTTTATTGCATCGTAATTTTCTATTGTTGAATACAGGCCCGGACCTGCGTACCTGCAGTGCGGAGGGACTCAATAGCCCAGGAAATTGGAAAAAAATTGAAAAACACTAGCACTCAGACTTATTAACGTTACAAATATACACTGCTGGCCTCTGTAGAGGATCACTACAGAGTTTTTGCAGGGGGGTGGGGCCCAAAATTTATAGATCCGGACCTGGTTGAATATTCTTTTTGTGTATTCCCTGAAAACAATTGAATTCAGAAAGCATGACCAGTTTTAGGTTTTAGTATGATCGTAATTTAGCGAGTTAAACCATAACTGGGTAATCAATTTTTTTTTTCAAATATTCTATTGATATATATCATAATTGATAGTTAGTGAAAATATCACAGCTACAAAAGTGTTAAGGCTTAGTTTTATCCCTGAACTAAAACTGCAACATTTGAATCCAAATTTTAAAGAAATAATAATAAGTATGCCCATGACTAGTCATTTACCCTATATACGTTCATTTATATTTTAAAGTAGCAAAATTAAATGAGTGTCAAAGATTGACGACAAAGAGCGACGATTCTGCAATTGCATTGGCGACTCTGCCTCTGTCAAAGCCATTGGGTCAAGAAATTCTCGCCAAACAAGGAAGAGGTTACAAGATAATCCTTGCAGAAATAAGCTCCGACGGGGGGAAGCGAATTTTCTACTTCGCTGGTCTTGGTCAGGGGAACAGCTTCCTCCCCCTCTGGTGCGCACTTCAGGTGAGCCCGAAAAAGGTAGCTTACTGTTTCAGATCTGAATTTGTAGTGGATGATTTTAAGTTCACATCCCCAGAGAAAATATATATATTTTTTTCCCCTTTCTTCCTTCCTTTTTTAAAATTTTATTTCTTTTTAATTTATTTTTCTCAATAAAATGAGATTTAGATGATTAATATTTTTATTAATGAGTTATTTTTCAGGAACAAATTGTACTAAGAAAAACTTCATTTCTAGTAGACAGTTCTGCATAAAAAAGTGAACATGTATGAAGCATATTTATTTATTTATTTATTTTTTTGCACATAAAATAATAACTATTCAGCACAATAACCCATATTTTGGCAGATATTTGAAACTTGTCCTCCCTGTATCAACTGATCCCATTAAGATCCCAATATGAAACTTGGTGAGATGTGAGATGATAGCACAAAGTAATTTTGTGATTTTTTTCAAAATTTTAAAATTGTCCGTTTTTGAGAAATTTAAATTTTAAAATTTATTTAAATTTAATTTTAAATTAAAAAATTTTGAATTTTATTAAGTTGCATATCAAATTGAAGCAGATTAAAAGAGCTTTAAAACAAGACCAATATCAGGCTTGTATCTTTTATAGTTTCTGAGAAAACAAGGATTAACAGTCTCAAAGTGTAGCATTTTTTAACAAAAATTTGAATAATCAATAATTAATAACTGCTAAATGAGGAGAAAGAAAACTTTTTTTTTAGCGTTTTCATTCATAACTAGGTTAAATCTCTTGATGTACCAAGTTTCATCCAGATCTGTGACGGTGCGTCCTAAAATTGCTCCAAATTGTGTTGATTTGACGTGGAATGACTCTTGAACGTTTTTAGAGCTAGACTGTTACATTGTAAGGACTATCATCATTATTCTTGAAGTTTGAAAGATTTCCATTCCAAATGTTTCCTAAACCTTTTAATCGCTTTTATTTCAGGGGGGGGGGATTTCATGAATAATGAGAATCTCAAATTATGTTAAAATAAATATTTTTTTTGTAAAACAAGTAAAATTAAAGAAATTAAAACACTAAAAAATAAAAAAACACGCTTTTGTAGCAATATGAACCAAGGGTAAAAAATAATCTTGGAATGTTTAGTATGATAAAGTAATTGACCTAACAATAAACTTGAATGGGAAAAAAAGCATGGGGGGGGGGGGTGTCATATCAACTGGCTTAAATTTCTTTGATTTGTTGTTCTTGCAAAACTGTAAATAGACAGCACCCTACAGTTTCCCACTTTAAAGTTAATCGTTTCGTCAATTATTTTATCTTAACATTCAAAGATTATTTTTTTTTTTACCAATGCCCCGGACTTTTTATGTAGAAGTGGACACAATACCAACCTTGATTAATTCTGATTGATTTCATAGACATCAGTAATGACATGATCCTGAACATATGATTTTACTAAATAGGTAATTAAAAACACTATAAGGTTATTAAAATAGAAAAACAAGTGTACTGCATGTGCCAATATAATACATGAAGCTATTGCTTGGCTTATTTCGGCTTTCAAAAGTAAGAGATTTCTAGTAACTTACTAATTTTTTTACACTTATAGTGTACTTTTTTTTCTGGTTTCTGTAACAATAAATGTGATTTGAGTAATAACATCATGCATGTTTATAAATGTAACATACAGGGTATCTGCTATACGTAGTTTTGAAATCCATGACTTTCCATAATTTTCCATGACTTCTGCTAGTAACTTTCCATTACTCACAGGATCCTTCTAGAAAAAACATACATTTTTCACAAGAATATCTAAATTAGTGTTTTGTAAAAATAAAATTACAATCATCTGCTATATGCTTTGCACATTTGTTTCTAAAAATTCAAATTAAAGTAAAATGTAACAAGCTGTGCTACAATTGTAACTAAAAACTAATTGTGAAACAATAACTTTTTTCTCTATACAAACACATGAAACAATTACAGAGTTTTAAATTTAATATTTTGCTGCATACATTTATAAATCTAAAGTTTTATCATACAAAAATTTGAAATAGGTATGAATTTACAGGTGAACAAATTTGTTAATTTTTTTCAAAAAATCCGATATGATTCACAATTTTTTTTTTCAATCACTAAAAATACTGAAAGAAAATTATAAAATAACTTTCCAAAATAAAATAATTTTCAAACTCAATCATCGTTGAAACCCATGACTTTCCCCGACTTTCCAATCGCGGATAGCCTGAAAAAAATTAATATTTCAAATCCTAGTAACTTGTTAAAAAATATACATAATTCAAATTTAAGAAATCAGTAATTGTTTATTTAGGAATGTTTCTTACTGTTTTGTATTCTAGGAGATTAGAAATGCTCTATGGCCTCCAGATCAAAAGTAACTGGTTTGCTACTAGCACCAAATTCAGTTTAATGTCATCTATTAACAGACTTGAATTCTGTTGCCTTTATTTTTTTTTTTTTTAAAGGAAACTTAGCTTTTGTTAGAAAAACTATACTGTAGAGTGTTACTGTATGTTATTGCTAAAAAGGTTTTGAAATAAGCCAAATAAACAAAATAGTTTAATAAATTGCAAGTACGTATGAAAATTATAAAAAGTGTCTTACAATTGAGTTACGAACTCTTTGTTTTGGCACCTTTTTCCTGAGAATTTTTTTTGAAAAATTCTATAATAGGCTTTTAACGTCAATTGTTGTTTTTTTCTTCTAATTTATTCAAAATTTTCTCAACAAAAATATTTGCGAAAGCTGGTCAATATTATTTGATTATGCAGGGAAATTATTCGATTCAGCGGGGAACTGTAATATTGCTCCAATGGGGACATATTCGGTTCCGGGAGGTTTTATTCTTATAAGAGGGGTATTCGTTTATTTGTTACCTGATTAAGGGGGCTGACAGTATATACAAATATGTGTACTAACAAGTTTAAAATACTTGTTTAGATATGTTTAAACCACCTCCCTGAAAACAACAACTGTGGAGTGAGACATGCACTTTCAATTAGATATTCACCTTAACCTACTGGAACATAAATTCAAAGCACAGAAGTTGTTATACTTACTGCACAAGCCGTGTTGCAGTAGGCAACCTTAGCACACTGCTTGCATCGAAGTGTCGCTACTTTGTTGCAAACAGCACAGAACATCTGATCGACATCTACGGACAGAGGCTGAGGGAAATGGAGAACAAATCAGATTACTCTATGACCATTGCATAACAAACTAACAAATAGCACACTGTCCAACAGCATTATAAGCCCCAAAGAAGATCAATAGTTGTAAAATATTTGAACCTTTTTAGTCACAAGTACAGAATCTTATTTAATGCTAAACCTGTTTAAGTGATTTTTGTAAAAGAATACAGTAGATCCTCATATTGTAGGGGTTTATTTTACGCGGTTTAAGATTTGACACCTTTATTTTATTTTACGCATATGAGTTTCGGTTCTACATGGATGCGACAACGCAAACAGATAAAATTTCCCCTCTTTCAAGATCCAAACTCCCAAAGATTACAGATTACGTGTAATCCACTGCATTTTGGGGTGCTAATAATAATTGAGCTTGGATCACTGGAGACATTTTATGTGATTGATCCCAGAGCTCTTTCCAGAAATAAAGTTACTAAATTCACAAAGTTCAGGAAGAACTCACTGGAAGAAGAGCTTTTAGGAGTCACAAAGGAGGCCAAAACCAACGAGGATACTGACAATGTGACCCACAACCAAAAACGTTCCTGGACAATAGAAATGATCTTTCTGATTTGATAGTGAAGGAAGATTCGATCATGGAAGTAACACAAGTGATCATGGATGCATTAATGCTCTGAAAAGAATTACAGAGAAAAATTCTTAATGACTGTCAAAACACTATCATAGCCAGCTCCTCTTTATAAAAAGGACACAAAATTAATTTATGTTTTCTTTATGCAAGTTGTTATACAGGGTTCATACTCTAGTTATAGAAACTCAATCAGTTTAGGTTGGGGTCCACAGAAATGCATAGCACAGGGTTCATACTCAATTTGGATAAAAAAAAATTCCATGACTTTTTCATGACTTCATAAAAATTTTCATGACCTTGTAACATGAAGAGAATAATACAATTTAATATCAAACTAGCCGATTTTTAAAAATGAGCATTAGTAAAACTTTTACGTGAATGCCACTGTCTCATCGAAGCGGAGTTTGCTCGTTAAAAACAAGTTATGCTCCCATAAACTTTACATTGTATAAACAAAATCTTGATATCCTTACTAAACTTGGGTTTTCATTAAATCAGGGCTTGTTATTAGCCAGTTCGACTGTATTATGTTTGGCGGTATATCAAATTATAAATTAGTGACACCTCGGATATCCAAGAACCCCAGAGCTTTGAAATTCTGAATAATCTGAACAGCATATAAAATGAAAGCCTAAATTTAAATATGGAAAAAAAAATCAATAACTATGATTCCAATACTAAGTTTAATGACAACTACTTTTTGTAAACATTTCAAAACAATGACCGCTCTGTACCTTAAAATGTAGAGCCAAATTCGGCTCAGTTCTGCTTTTGTAATGTAGCAAAGTAGTACAATGTAGGAAATTTCAATGTAGAGAAATGTAATTGTAAATTTCAACCACAAAATAGGTTGACGCATTACACATACAGTGTTTATCATACCCATAAACATTAGCATTGGTATACACGCTTCATTTTTTTTAATATACTTTACTGCACATACTTACAATTACAGTAGACCCTCGTTTTACACGAGTTTCTATTACATCGTTCTCTATTATACACAGTTTCTTTAAAATCCAAAGTCCTAAAGATTTCAGATTTCACTTAATAACCTGCATTTTGGCATGCTAATAATCAAACTTGGGCCACTGGAGACATTTTATGTGATTGGTTCCAGAGCTCTTTCCATTAGAGAGCTCAGTGAGTTCTGAAACGTGTGAGTAAAGTTATATAATTTACACAGTTCTGAACTCACTGGAAGAAGGGCTTTTAGGAGCATACCGACATCAATGACTCAAAACCAAACGCGTTAACATTGAAAATATTTCGTTATTTCTTGACAATAGAAATGATCTTTCTGAATTATTAGTGAAGGTAGCTTCTACCATGGAAATGATCTTGGACACGTCAATGCTTTGCAAAGAACTACAGAGAAAAATTCTTGACTGCCATAAGACTATCATAGCCAGCTCATTTTCATAAACACTAAATTAATTTGTGTTTTCTTTATACATGTTGTGCATAGAAATCGATATAAGTACACATTAAACTTATTGTACAATTCATTATCACTAGAATGAAGTCTTTTTGCTATCACTAGAATGAAGTCTTTTTTTTTAACTACGGAACCTAACACCTATTTTAACACTAATATTGTCTTAATTAACGCGGCATTTCCGAGGAACGTAACCCAGCGAAAAAACGAGGGTCTACTGTACTGCACATAATTATACCTGCTACTATAATGTAGATGATGTATTAAGCTCTCATGCTTTATCAGGGGTGAAACAGCTTTATTACTAACTTAAATCACTATTGAGCTAATAACAAGAGTTGAAGAGAGTCACTGGCAGGGGCAGACTGGCCAGGTCGGCTAGTCTGGGAACCCCGACTGGGCCAACCGCCGAGTGGACCACTCCAAGCAATTTTTTTATTGAACTTAATACATTTAAATTCATACCTAACATTTTTTAAAGTGTCATAAAAAAAAAAAAGGTAATTCGTTTACTCTATGAAAAAAGCGTTTGGAAACAGGTTTTTTTTTTCCATCCTAAGCAAAAAGATCAGTAAATAGCCGAAGTTTGCACGTGCGAATGTTATCCTCTGTTATCAACTTTCTCTCTAGTTTTTAGAGCTCTGAGAGACATGGCTCCCACAATGAGGAAACGGGAGGGGGCCAGAGAAATTGGGGTCTGACGCGGCCTGGAAAAAGGCCCCGGATGAAAAAAGAGCGTTAAAACTTATATTTGTACATCTATTAACAAAAACTGAAGGTGCTTGCACCATTAGACAAAGCGGACCCGGCGCTGCTATAAATGCGTGGGCCATGTTTTAGGGTTTATATGAGGATTATGTTTTTAAAATTTCAATGTCGAAAAATTCTGAAGGAGAGTCGCCGGATTCCCTATAGTAACTATATGTAGTTTAAAATTGGGTAGAGTGTATTTTCGTTTTAAATGCTTCCAATTGAGATCACTGAGCATCTTCCTCCCTCAAACATGACCAATGACAGTTTTGCGTTTTGTAATGGTTCAAAGTCGAGAAGCGTTTTTGTCAAGAACTCCGATGCTTTGCTGTGCCATAAATTTTAGCAAGGGTAACCTAAAATTGCATTTCTAAAACTTCCCATTTCGGAGAATTTCTAAGAAGAGCCCTTGACATTCTATTGTAAAAAAAGATAAGACTAAAATAGACTTCAATTTAAAAAAAAAATAAGAAAACAAAATCCTGAGGAACCCCTTCTTTTCCCTCTCCTCAGCGTTACCGAAAATTGTAAAATTGAAGTTTTTTTACATCAACTTTGAAAATACCACTTGGAAGGGAACTAGAACCCCTATTCCCGATTCTTTTCTTTTTATGCCTATACAGATCAACTAATTTCGAAAAGTTTCCGGGGGGAATTACCAGATTCCTCCCTTTACTATGTTAAAAGCTTAAAGATGTGCCTTTTCAGACTTAAAAACCATTAGTATCCTTCTTTGAAGGCACATATAAAATGTACAGTGTTAGCTTTATTTTTTCACACAATTTTCTCTTTTTAGAACTTTAAAACTTGATTTCAAAAATTAAAAGAAAGTAGGAAAAAGCGGTAGTTTAATGTCTTTGCTGGATTCGGAAAAATCGAGATCCGGTACTGGTTAATTTAACTTTTTTATTTTACAGAGGTGGGCCAAAATATTTTTTTGCCGACTAGGCCAAAGTCAGCCAGTCCGCCCCTGATCACCAGGTAAATCAGATCAAAACTCAGCCCCGGAAATCAGAATGTGTTCTTCAGCAGTGTATTGTTTTTCAGAAATCAGTCCGGATTTCTGAAGAACAATACACATATGTAACATTTTTCTGCAACATGGTATCTCTTTGAGTTATATTCACTTGGCATCCAAACAGATTAAGCACATTAAAACTTCCATACGGAATAATTGTTTAAACACATTTGTGGCAGCATAATGATATTGTCCAATCAAAGGGTGGGCACTAAATCCGGATTAATGATTAAGTTGAACAGATTGAACATAATACCCTTAAGGATCTGTATATAGTGTAAATTTTGCTGTCTAATGATAAAATGCTAAGTGATTTCACTTTTCCACTGAAATGTAAAAAATTGAATGGGAAATAAAACTTTGATGGAATTTTTTTCTTGAGGGAATTAGAGGATATTAACAAGAACACAAGACATGTTCTATTTCAAACTATTTTTTATTTTTGGACTGAATTTTGAAAAAAAAAATAATAATATGATGTGTACTCTAGAGCTGTTTCTTTTTTTTATTATTATTATTCCATATAAGGACACAATTTTGACATAAATTCCCAAACATGGGAGAGAGAAATTATCAAAAATATTAATATTACATATCAATCAAAGGGGCAGACTTTTCTGTGTCAAGATGCAACTTGTTCCAATTCTTTAGCTTAATTTACAGCAGGATTTATTCATGTTTTTAACTCTTTCTTTTTTTAAACACTGTTTGAGATTCTAGTCACTGATTTCTTCATTAAAACCATTAATAAAAAGGGAACAAACTGTTTCACAATTTTCTTTTTTACAGCATTCGAAAGAGTTGCTTTTTTTTTAACCCAAGATCTGATCTGAGCTACAGTCCAAGAACAAAGCTTCTTATAAGCATTGTTAAAAGCACTTTAACTTGAGTTTGAAAATCTTTCTTCTTCTTCCTCCTCAAGGATTAGATCAAAGGCCTCTTCTAACTTCTTGGTTAAACCAGCACTTCCTGGGTTTACCTCGGTCTTGTCTGCTTTGTGGCATCAAATAGAATGGGCCTCTTGAAAGTTGTCCACATGGCATATGTCAGACGTGGTCAAGGATGGATACAAGGAAGGGCAGATCGCCCCTCTATTGTGGGACCATACACTGGCCATTTTTCTGAAGTCCTAAAATGCAAATGTAGGCCTTTTTTGATAATGTTAAAAAAAAAAGGGGAACAGAGGGTTTGAATCTCTCCTTCAGAAACTTTTTAGGATTGAAGTTTCAAATCAATTATAGTCGCTCTTTGGCAATGTTAGGGTAAGATGTTTGGAAGACCTTAGAGGAAATAAAGGGTTCAATGACTACTATCTTCTGGTAATTTTTCGAAACTGAAGTTTCAAAAAGCGCAATTTTAGGAGACCTTCGATGATGTTAGGGAGAATGGGGAGGAGTTCGAAGCAATCCCCTGGAATTACAAAATTAAAGTTCTTAAATGCTGTTTTCGTATTCCTCATTAATCAGAAAAGGAAAGGAGTAGTTTTGGAAACCTCCTTGGCTAAATCTCTATATTTCAGTTTGTTTTAGATAAAAATCCTGTGCCCCCCCCCTCCCCCAGCATGCATAAACCACACACGCATTAAGAGGTCAGTTAAAAAATCAACCACACCCTCCTTGAAAACGTTCTGGATCCATCCTTGAACATGGTGTATGCAATCTCGGCAGTATTCCTTGATTTTACTTTGCAAAAATATTATCTAGCTCTTTACGTACGTCTGTTTCTACTTTTAATTGTGGTGCTATGACTATGCCTTATAGCTCTTTTTTTCTCCTTATTAATTCTCTTCTATTTTAATTTTGTTTTAAGTATTTTGTTTTATAGTAATCACAGCCTTTCTACGTAGAGATTATAATAGGAAAGATAATGCCTTAGTTCAAGGCATTTCCATGTATGGCAGAATAGTATTTTTGATTTAAAAAAGTTCAAGTTATTACAGTGAAATTATTTTCTTTAACAGCAGTGCTGCAGAGAGCCGCCAAGGTGAGCCCCTTGTCAGTTTTGTCACTGCCCCCCTCCCCCAAAAAAAAAAGAAAAGAAAAAAAGAAAAAGAAAGGAGGGAAAAAAATCAAAACTGCTTACTAGAAAATAATTAACTATTATTCTATTAAATAATTAACTCTATTATTGTTAAGCCACAGCAGTAAGTACGAAAAGGATAAATTTTACTTGATCTTGACATTTCTGCTTATTTAGAGTTTCCCTATTTTTGTCTTCCTTTCTTTTTGCGTCAGTGTCGCCGGGCCCCCCAAGGTCCGGGTCCCTGGTTTCCAACTAGGCTGACATGGCCTCTCGTCGGGCCTCTTTAAAACTAACATTTTCTCTCCCGATTTCATCGTCAATAAATAAATTTTATCTGTTGCCACGGAATTACAAGAATTTTTATTAATGTCCATTAATTGCAATAATAAGTGAAATAGTTTAGAAAATCAATAAAACTAGAGAGGAAAAAATATATTTTCCTAAAAATTGTCATTTTTGTGGAACTGCACTTTACCAAAAGTGGAGGCTCATTGAAAAATGTGTTTCATAAATGAAAAAACACACACATTAAAGAATAAAAAAAAGTTGTTAATTGTTCTAGTTACGGGCAGTTCTCAAAAGGTGGGAACAAAAAAGTTAACTTTGAGCAATTTCAAAAATTTTCGAATTTGATATCAATTTTGCTTTTATTCTATAGTATGCATACCTAGAACACAATATATGAACATGAAAAGACAGCAGGTATTTGTAAAAATTGTAAATTAGCAAATTAAATCAGCAGTCTGTAGGTAACAGATTTTGGACATTGTTGTCCTGTAGGTAACGGATTTCGGACATCATCATCATGTAAGTTTCACCATTTTCGACAACTGTTAATCTGATTTTTAACTTTTCCAATGAAAATGTTATTTACTACTTTTTGAATTTTGCAATTTAATGATAAAGAGGATATTAATGAAGTACTTGAATGGCTATACATACTGCTCTTTACATATAATAAAGTTTTGGAATGATTTTGAAGAAGTTGATGAAAGGTAGAAAAAAAGCTTCATGGAAATAATTATACAAACTTGTAGTTTGATTTATTGGGACAAATAAGGAATAAAAATAGAGACAAATAAATACGACATATATATTTTTAAAGGATAAACAAAAAAAAGTATGCTTTAAGAAAGAATGTAAAAAATGACATCAGTTTTAATAATGAATATTTTTTCTAATGTCATAAGAATTAAAACGATGTCTAAAAAAATTATTGAAAAAAGAAATTCGTATTTCTATTTGGAGATTGTTAAATTATGTCTAAAAGAAAGAGAAAAAAAAAATTCTAAAATAATAAAAGCGGCAGGAAAAAAAATTGCTAGCGCAGGTGATAAAGGCGCCAAAACTGGTGCAGCTGAAGATTAACTACATTTGTCAAACGGGAATCCCCCTCTGGTAACCTTTAGCTTATCGTGTACTGAGTTGTCGCCAACGGAGGTTTGCTTGGCGATTTTCGCGCAAAATGGCTTTCGTTCGATCATTAACAGCCATGTTTCTACTGTAATTTATGTATTGTTCAATGTGTAACGTATTAATTATGCAAAATACCAATGGATTACAGAAGATAACATCATAATAATCTTTTTTATTGATGTTAGAAGACAGTGGATTATAAAAAAATTATAAATAAACGGACAGAATTATCGGCGTCAAGATCGTAACGCGATTTGGACATCTCACATGTATGTTTAAGAAAAATTATTTTTCTTCTAAGATACTGCATAAAAGCTTATGAAAACACTTTTAAACAATTGAAAACTGATTCTGAGGATCGATAAATACCTTTAAAACGAAAACATCATATACTTAGTTCTCAAATAATAGCATTGTAAAGATCGCAACTTTTGGATATGCATCAAATTTCAAACTTACTTTTTTCTAAAATCGTTTACAAAGTAAATAATCTGTCTTTACTTTTGTTATTTGTGTAAAATATTAACAAAGAATTATTCAGTGTAAGATTCATGCCTTTAATTTTTTTTTGAAACGTATGGAAATAATTAAAAAAATTTTTTTTTAATGGTACATTTGCTCAGTTAACGTTTTGGTATGTCCAAAATTGTGCCATTTAGCAAAGAAAATATTTTTTAAGGGCATTTGAAGAGCTTTTTTTCCATAATTTATGTCAATTCTTGTCTCTATACAGCATTATAATTTACCTCAAAAATTTTAGAGTTAATTAAAATGAAAGTTATTTGGTGTTGAAGCTTCAAAGTTGAAGTCTGTGTTTGCTCCCACCTTTTGAGAACTGCCCTTACGGTGGTAACAAAATCTGGGAATAAAGTGCCCTGACAATCCCTGATTGAGCTCCGACAATTTTCACACAGCTGTAAAGGGTAACAAAATTAACATTTTAAGCTCCAATGTTCGAAATGGGAACATCAAATTTCGATTTATTATTAACAGGGTTAGTACTCAATTTCAGAAATTAAATGAAGGAGTTTTGGAAGAGTAACATGAGACTTTGAAGGAGTACATACTAATGGGCTGTCCTTAAATGTTGTCGCGTTTTTTTTTCGACATCTTTGACTCCCTATCCCCTTGGTCACAAAGTATCACACTTCATCTTACTCCTCCTCTTGTCACATTTGTAATTTACATTCAGTGTAAATACACTGAATGTAACTTAGCTGCTAAATACACTGAATGTAAATTAGCTGCTAAATACACTGAATGTAAATTTGAGCCTGCTTTTACTGAAGAACTTAATGTAATCAATAAATGTGCTAGTTAAGATTCATAGAGCAATATTTTTAAATTGAAAATACTCATTATGAGTATTTTCAATAATAAATAAGGATATAAAGGAATATAAAAGTAATTCAAATTTTTGTTATTTAAAAATAAAATTAAATACTATAATCTGAGGTAGCACATGTTAAAATAGCTTCCAGTTTCCAAAAATATTAAAATAATTATAAGATGCAAAAGGATTGAAATCTCAAACACGAGAATCAAATTTTCGCGAATACGTTCAGTGTGTGTTGGCATGTTTTCCAAAATTTTTTTTTATTATTTTCTAAAACTAAACGTAACTAAAATTAAACATAAAATATGCTAGTCTAAGCATATGTGAAAAGACCATACAATTGCCAAAAATATCAAAATATTTACAAGATGCACAGATATTGAAATCTCAAATATGACAAGCAATTTTTGGCAAAGTTCGAGTAAGTTTGAGGTTGCCATGGTTTCCAAAAAAAGGAGTTTGTTATTTATTGAAATTAAATATAAGATAAGCTAACTTAAGGTGCTATATGTCAAAATAACTTCTGATTACCAAAAATATCAAAATATATACAAGATGCAAAGAGATAGAAATCTCAAACACAACAAGCAATTTTCGGCTAAATCCGAGTAAGTTTGATGTTGCCATGACTCCGAAAAAAAAAAAGGTTTATTATCTATTAAAATGAAACATAAAATAAGTTATTCTAAGGTAATATATGTCCAAATAACTTCCGATTGTAAAAATATCAAAATATTAACAAGATGCGAAAAGATTGAACTCGCGAACACAGGACACAATTTTTTGCGATGTTGCATATCGAACACAAGTTCAGAAAATTGCACTGATGAAGTATTCTTGAAAAATATTTAAGCACAATACAATGATTTTCTACCAATATAAAGCACTAAAAAAACTTTCACATTTTTTTCAAGGTTTTAAAACTTCCCCACAGATAATCCGCACCTCATTAATTTTTTACTTTTTTAACAGATAATACATTATACAGGAAAGGGGACCATTTGGGAGCCCTGTGTAATACTAATTCTACAATCATAAAAACTGGTACATCATCACCTTTGACTCAAGAGATTAAGTTCAAATCCTACAAATTTAACACTTTGATCCAGAGATGGCATAGCATATGTACTACAATAAACTCCTGATTATCCTCGGAATAAGGTGGCACGGCAACCGCCGATAAGCAAAAACCGGTAAAAAACAATGCTTAGTGTATACAATAGCTAAAAATATTAATAACACTCTCACGTGCATTTAAATTATAAAAACATTGCTATATTGCATCTACTAACGTTGAAAATAAAAAAAGCGAATAATAACACAATCATAAGATTTTAAAAAAAAATGCGAAAAGACAGGGTTCATACACTTTTGGTTAAAAAAAGTTCCCTGACTTTTCCAGGTTTTCCAGGTTGTTTTTAGAAAATTCCAGGTTACTCGCTTCATTCAAAATTTAAGTTTAAATAGTAATATTTTCAAAATAATTAAAATTGTTTAAAGTAGCGATGCAGAAGAACTGAAACTTCTCCCCTTAGATTTAAAAAAAAAAACTTGGTTTTTTTTTTCGTTTGTTTTCTCTGTCAAAATTTTAAGTTTTTTTTTAAACATTTTGTTCAAAATTGTTTTAATTTGTTTACTATTTGTTGAAAACAGAGTACTTTCAACTTATTTCAGCGTTTCTTTGATGTCACGCGTAATATTATAGCGTTTTGTTGTAGTCCTGCAGCAACCTTTTAGCATCCGCTTTTGGTTTACAATACTTTTTATTTTCTTATAAGTAGGTTACACGAAACATATTGAGCAAAATGCAATGCTAAATTTCAGTATAAATATGATTAACTTGTTGCATCAATCGGCATACCATGTAATGCATAGTAACAAAATCAACATCCGCCAATCATAGGCCAATGCCAATATTTTTTTTTTTTTTTTTCACATATTAAAGGACGCTTACATTAAAATTTCAAACTTTCTTTTCCAGAAAGTAATAGTTAATTTTCAAAAATTCATAACTTTTTGCACATTTAATGTTATTTTCAATATTACACATTGATATAAACGTCCAATTCTGTTTCTGGAAGTTTAAGTCTACTTCCATTGTGCAAACGATCAAATATGGCGACAAAGTGAAAAAATTTAAAATAATAAGTAGATTTTTGGATTTGTAGTATAAAAGTAGTAATAAATAATTAATAATCCTTAAAAAACTACAATAAAAGCAAAATAGTCAGTATTTAGAACATAAGTCTAAATCAATTAAAACAAAAAAAATGTTATGAAGATTAAATTTTGCATTTTTCCAGAAAATAATTAGAAATTATCCGGAAAAAAAAGGCACAATTTGTGTTGTTTTCAATAGTTTGCATTGCAATTAACATCCAATGCCGTTTTCGGGAACTTAGGCACTTGAAAAAGTCTTGTGTACTTCCATCTTGGGAATGACCAAATATGGTGGCTATGCCCAAAAATAAGAAATAACTTTTTTTTTAATTTGTTGCATGAAGACAATTAAAAAATAATAAATCTTCATGATACTGCAATTCATTGAAAAGTTTTTATCACATTTGCGTATGAGGCAGTGAGGATAAGATTAAGTTTTAAGAACAAAATTTTTCATTTCTCAAGAAAATTATTTCAAATAATAATAGAAAAACAATTTGCAGACCATTTTTTGTTGTTTTCATCAGTTTTCAATTAAAGAAAACATCCAATTCTGCATTGTTTTTAGAAACTTAGGCATTTTTGGATCGTATCTACTTCCATCTTGTGAATGACCAAAGATGGCGACTACGTTTCACACGTAGCTGAAACTATTTTCCGATCAAAAAAAAAAAAAAACATTTTCCCCGATCGACCCTCCCATCTACAGGTTGTGCTTCCGAAGCAGTAAATTGTCTTCTCTCCTGTTGAGTTAGTGCATAATTGCTGTTCACCTGATTTTTTTCCCTTGGGAACTACTGAGAGCCAAAAATGGCGGCTGCTGAAGATTTTTTGGGTCGCCACTTTTTTCATTGCTTTAAAATTGTTACAATTTTTTTTAAATACATCGATAAAAATGAAGATTAGATCTTATAAAACGAAATTCCCTGGGAAAAAAAATGGGAAAAGAAAAATTTTGGGGACACATTTGGAAAATTCCTTGACATTTTTGACTAAATCATTTTCCCTGATAATTCCAAGTTTTCCCGGAGCGTACGAACCCTGAACCGAACAGAATGTTGTTGCAACCCATCTAAAACTTTAGGCAGTAGAAAGAAATGCGTTCCCCTCACTGACTCCATGCAAGAAAATCTTCGCTCTTTTGGCGCATTTTTCGTTGTGAAAAAAAAACGTTCATTTTTCGATTGCAGTTTTTAAGTGCCAGCGTCGGTTTAGATAAAAATTTACATTTTTTTTCGTGAAATCACAATAAAAACGAAGACTAGATCTCATAGTACTTAATTCGTTGGGAAAAAAATGGAAAAAAAATTTTTGGAGGACAAAATTTGAAAACTCCCTGACTTTTCCCTGACATTTTTGACAGTGTCATTTTCCCTGACAATTCCCGGTTTTCCCGGAGCGTACGAACCCTGAAAGACCCATGGATAATCCAAACGCCGATTATCAGGAGTTTACTGAACTTTGCTCTCAAAAATCAATGCATAGCTGCCAACTTTCCAAGGAAAAACTCCAGTAGATTTTTTACTATCCCTTAAAGTACAATCATATGGAAGTTCTTATGTCATATGCGCATCAAATAATTAATTGAAACATGAAATGGAAGAATAAAAATTAAATTAATGTGTAATACAATTAAACTTATTTTTGATCAAACTTAAAAACTTAATAAGTGTTGATAATGTTGCTAGATTTTTTATGTACTCAAGTTAGAGTTTTCGCAGGGAGCATTCAAATCATGGAATATATATGTCTGGGCAATCTTTAGAAACAAATTTACAAGGGTCTTTTCATTAAATTCCCCGAATGAAGGGCTTTCCCCGAAGATTTATAAAAGCCGGTAGATTTTTAATAAAAATCGGACAACCTGGAGAAATTCTCAAAATCCAGGGAACTGCTGGAAAAATCAATTGACTTGGCAGGTATGTCAACGTCAGAATTTTAATCCTTAAGCTTCAAAAACAGGGAGTTCTCAGGAATATTTACGATACAAATTCCTAAGAATTTGTTGTTTGGAAGGTCAAAAATTGACAGAATTGATTTGACTTACATCTTTTGAAAGCAAAAAATGTCTCGTACAAACACTACTACTTCCGGCTAAAGATCTTGTTTATAGGATTAGTTTAAGGTGAAACAAAAACCAAGTCTTTAATTGAGATCACTTATTAATTTCTTGATTAAAAAAAAAAAGAGTTCCAACATCTGAAGTAGATTATATAACAATGACTTTTTGTGTACATGAGATTAAAACACCTACAAATTTCAATAGTTACCATGAAAAAATCCTTCTCTGTCAATCTGGCCACATTAAATGGGCAAGAGATCTCTCTGGAGGCCATCACCTCAAGCAAGCAGAACTCTTACCCTAGCGGAGAGATTGCAGACACTTTTCGATTCCCGGGAACTCAGCAATACGTGAAGGAATTGTACAACATAGCTTCTTGCAAGGACATGAAATGTGGGTGGCTCACCTTGTTTTGCACAACATAGGAGGATGGCGAAGGGACCAGACTGGTAGACACCTGAGGAGTGTAATAGACTTGCTGATTTGAGTTGTACGTCTGCTGGTTTGTGTTGTACACCTGCTGGTTTGCTGCGCTGCTCAGCACTGGATACAATGCTTGAGAGCTCATCTGTGCATTATTGTTCACCACAATTTGTCCACTTGTAACATTCACAGAGGCATTCTGTCTCAACACAAAGTTATTAGAACTCAATGTGGAAGGCACTGGGGCGGGAGCTCGCAGATATCCAGCGTTTCCCGGGAGATAGACTTGCTGAACATTGAGCACATTGCCACTTGGAGGCCTGGGATTCATGGTGAGAAGGGCACGGGCCAGATTCTGGCTGGTGTCAAAAGGGGCTGTCCTATTTGGAGGAATTTCCCTGGCACGGTATTGATGCATCGATTGCTGGTTCAGCTGCTGAGCAACAATACTGCTGCTGATAATCGGCATGTTTGCTACAGAAGCAATGGCATTCAAAGGGTTTGCAATCTGGGTAGTGATAGTTTGACTAGAAATAGGAGTGGTACTTTGGGAGAAGGCACACCGGGAAGAAGGTGAAATAGCATTTTCAAATTTTTCCTGCTTGATCTGAGCTGCAGTGAGTTCTTCCACCTGCAAAGTGGCACTTTCAGGCCTTGCTGGAGTTCGAGGGCCACTGCTACCTCTAGATGGGGTCATTCGAGAATCAAAATCATTTCTGGGAGTCATTGGAGCAGAGGCAGCAGCAGCACCACCAAGACTAGCAGAAGGGTAATGATGCATGATAGAGCTGGGCTCAAAGTCTGGGAGCACAGGATGATTTATTGAGGCTATCTGAGTCTCGAGTCTCTCAAGAGGACCAGCTGCAGGTGACGGATTACTGTAAGAGTTTTGTGGTACAGTATGCAAAGAGTTGTCTGTGGATGAGGAAAAAGATGCTGGACTTTTGGAAAAAGCACAGGAAGAGCGGCCATCTTCTTGTTCTTCTTCTTCCTCTTCTTCGAGTATTTCTTTTTTAATTTTAATTAGATTATCTTTCCCCAAGAGATGATCAGATACTCTTTGAAATGACCCATACTGCCGCAACCATTTTTGAGCAATTTCCAAAATGCGACATTGGAACTCACAATTAGAAATTTTGTCACTAGAACTGCTTCTTGCATTTTGCAACGCAATTTTAGCTAGCTCTAAACGCATATTAAGAAAATGACGAGGGTTACTTTCAAGATCTAAAACAGCTAAAACACCTATTGCTTCTATTTCTTCATAGACAGCACTAAATGGTGAATATTTAGGGGTACTTTCACTGGTTTCAGATGCATTTGCTGTACCAGTTTGTCTTTTGACACTGGTATTAGACTCTTTCTGATTTAATTTCAAATCGGTCTCTCCTTTTGGAGATGCATTTTCCAAGGTGGTGTTAGATTTGTTTTGTGCAGTAATTTCATTACACAAATGACTAGTGCCAGAAAGAGCAGTGTTATTTTTAGGCAAGAATTCACCAGTTTCAGCACTTAAATACATTTCTGATGGGTTTAAACGGTTATTCTGTATTTCGTAAGAAGTTCTTACCGTTCCCACACTTGTAATTTTCAATTGCGATTCATTGTTGGAACTCAATGATCCACTTACAGCTGTTGAAAAATCAGGATACGGATTGCTAACTAGTGTTATTTGGCCAGGCAAATTATTTTGCATGCGAATGTTTGAGGTTAACATGTTGGACAAACAAGTGTTTGTATTTGTTACTCTGCACAAGGTATTTCCTTGATTAATGATCAATGGCCCAGACGGAGCACTCAAAGTAATATTAGTCGCAGGTTGATGAATTAAAACACTTGTTGGTCTGACTGAAGTAGGCATATAGCTTGAGGTTGTCAGAAGATTGGGAAGAATTGAAGTGGTTAAAGGTGATGAATTCCTTGTCAATACAGGCGTGATGGACAGTTGGGGCCTATTAACCACAACATTTAACTGAACAGGTTTTGGAATTAATTGTGGTTGAACAGGTTTAGGAATTAATTGTGATTGAACAGGTTTAGGAATTAACTGTGGTCTTGTAGGTGCGGTTGAATCATTCTGATAGAAGATGCTTGATAAGCTAAATTCTCCTGCATCATCACCAGCATAATTTGCAACCACCACAGTTGGCAGTGGGGGTATTTCAAGATTATCATTTTTTCCAGAGCCTGAAGTGTTTTTTCCAGCTATGTCCACTGCAGATGCATTAGATGATTTACTCTCAGTAACAGTCATTTTTGACAGTACTTTGTTTTCTTTTTTAGATGATAATTTTGAGAGGTTTCCCTCCATTTTAAGCTCTTTATCAGGTTCGGGAAAAGTCATCAAAAACAAACCTTTGCCAACATTAGTCAATGAAACATGGTTTTGTGACAGGTTTGCTTCCGACTTTGAATCAGAATTTACAACACTAGAAAATTTTCCTGGGTTAGCTTTAACTTCCTTTAAAGTACATTTGGTTTTCTTGTTAGTAACTTGATTATTTTTCTGGTTCATTTGAAGTTTTTTACCTTTTGCTGCATTTTTCTTTGACCCCGGACCTTTACCTCTTTTTAAAACTGTGTCTGAACTCTGAGACTGATCAGAAGACTTGATTGAAATATCTAATATTTTTTCATTATTTTGTGTAGATAAAGTAATGGTTTTGCAATGGTTATACCCTTTTTCCAAAGATAACTTATCAGTTTTATCGCCATAGAGCAGTCTTTGCATATCACATTTAGGAACAACTTTAAGTAACCTGTTTTTCACTTTACTTTTACTTTTCGGCGATTTCGGGAAACCTTTATTTAGTTTCTGGTGATTAGTTTTTACTCCTTTTACCCTCTTAGAAAAGCTATTACGTTTTGTGAAATCTTTGCAAATGATACACAATTGCTCATTAGCCTGAGAATTTGAAAATGGTGTGCCACAAGAACGACAAATTTTCATGGTAATGTTAGAAACTGTCTTTTTTCCACTTGTATCTGCAGCAGAACACACTAGACTAACAATGTCCTCCACTATACTAGACACAGTGTTGGAATTTGAATTGGAACGCACAAATTTGCCACCCATGACACTGATTTTTCTTTTACGCTTTTGTCTTTTCTCTGGACTGAGATTACATTTTGTGAATGAATTTATTTTTTTATGCTCATTAAATTTCCTCTTCGCCATCCCATTGTGCTGGTTATCCATATCTTGCATTATTTGCGACAGCACATCATACTTTCCTGGATTGCTTTCTGTTCCCCCCAACTTGTCGGATACTGGATTAGCTCTTTCAACAGGAAAATTGCTAACCGTTTTGTTCATTTTACTTTCTTCCTGGTTGTGACCAAATTTTTCCCAATAGTATCCATCCTCACTATCACTGGAAGCACTATCAATAATTTTCCTTCGAGCATTCTGCCGTAACATCTTTGTAGCTTTGTTGACTTTTGTCTTGTAACTGGGAGCATACATATGTTTTGAGCTGTCTGGTGACCACTCCACATCGTCTTCATAAGTAAGACGCTTCCGATTTCGTCCTTTTCTTTTTTTCAAATGCCTTGAATTCTGTTCCTCAAACTCTGCTTCGGAAAAGAACTCGTCTGATCCATGTTTATGTGCTTGTGATCTTTTACGTTTTCTGAAATTTTGTCTGGACAATTTATATTTTTCAAACAGTTTTTGTTTCTGGATTGTTTTTTTTTCAAGTCTGCAAGATGTGCTCAAGAGGTCCAACTCCAAGCCATCTGCATGAGATGAGAGCACTCTTTTAGTATGTAATTCAATTTCATCAGGATTCAATCTGTGCAAGACCACAACGCAAGGCTTGCACTTGAACTCCTCAATAAGCCTGAAATAAAATTTCTACTATTAAAATTAATAGAACCAAAAATCAAAATACACGATGTGTGCTCTACAGTTACTTATTGCACACTTAATTTTATTTACAGATTTTTGTCATATTATACCTTCATAACCAGGGATGATAAGAGTTCAAATATTTCTTCAATTTAAATAATTTAATCAGAAAAAAAAATTAAAGTACCAAGAAAAATATGCAGGAACATAGATAAAAGACAATGAATAAAAACAAGATAATTTGATTTGTTACAATTCAACATAACAGTATAACTGCATTATAATAGGATTTGCATTGTAACTGTGTTTCATGGAATACTGGGTTTCATAGCTTTACACAGATGAAAATAAGATTTTTCCCAAAAATTAAATATTAATTTTCATGTCCTGCAACAAATACATGAAACTTAAACAGGTCGAGTTGCTAAACATTGTTTAATGTGTCAGATATTTGAGCAATAATCAAGTATTATAACTATTTTATATTTTAAATGTTTTACTTTTGAATGTTATTAAAGGAGAGGAAGGTTGTTTACCTTGGGCAGTATTTTTTCAATGCTAATTTTTAGCATGCCAATGCAATGTAAAACAAATGGTTTTTGATTCTACTGGTTCTCCTGCTTGTTAGATTTCTATTTATTTTTGAAATTTTTTATTTGGTGATTTTTTTTTCAAAAAAGTGATTTTCTGCCCAAGCTGCAATCAAGGGTTGTATTTTAGGCACCCTTGATTGTACTTTGGGCAATAAACCAGTCAATCACTATTTTTGACTTTATATCACACTGCAGCTAATAAAAAGTGATCCCATCAAAAATAATGGTAAATTGGATCTCTCCTCGCCTGTGGAGCAGAGGTAATTAATACTTTTATAAGATCTGCAACCCTCACTCTACAAATGTCTTCAATCAACTGCTGTATAAAAACATTTTTCTTCTTTTGCAAAAACTTCACAGTCGTTTGGTCGTTGTGGTTAGCTTCAAGCACCTGACCCACGTAAAAATTGGTTACGTTTTGGGCGAGAGAAATTTACTTTCTAAATTTTGTTTGTTTTATTATTACATAAAACTGAAATGGCGACTGAAACACAGGAGCAGTGCTGCCACAACATGTGCGTCGATTTTCCACGTTCATACAAATTTCCCTTCCCAAATGACAGAGATAGCTGGGGGCGCTCAAAGTACACGATCTTCCCCTACCTCATAAAATTAATACCTTGTTGAAGAGAAATTTCAGGATTTGTAATGCTGCATAGCAGGAAAAGTACAACAACCCTTAGTGATCCTACATTTTCTAATCAAGATTTTTTCAAGATTAAAAAAAAAAGAAAAAAACTTCAACAAAACTTTTAATACAAAAATAAAACGGATACAAAAATGTAGGTGTGCCATATAAAAACAGTGATGTTAATGTAGGTGTACATACATACCTACATGGTGTTGACTATGATTACGAAACAGACGATATTTTATTTAAAAACGTAAATTTCCTTTTTTTAAATTCTTTATGCTTGTTTATTATTACTTTTCTTCATGTAAATATCATGTGCTATGAACCAAAAATTCAACTGTATTTAATTCTAATTCTGTGACCAGAAACCATAGACACTTTAAAAGTGAAGATAAGCCTTGTTTTAGAATAAGAAATCAACTTAAAATGAATTATGGGGTGCTCTAGTGTAAATTTTGGTAAAGTTCATGTAGTGCAGCTTTTTAACGACTTTAAAATGCTGCAAAAGTCAAACAAATATGACTTTTCTTCGATAAGATACTCGCAAATGAATGATTTTCGATTAAATTAGAATAAAAATCTGGATTTTTTTTTCTTTTTCTTTCGATGAAAGTTAGCCTATGTTTTGTTCTGCACCCCTAACAATGCATATGTACCAAATTTCATGATGAGCTGTTGAATAGTTAGGGGACGAAAGAATCAACCAAATATACAAAGTCATTTTCGCATTTATAATATTCGTAAGGATGTAAAAAGTGTCCTCATTTTTTAGTTGTTTTTTGTACATTAGCCAACTTAAAATTTCACTATAACACAAATGCAGTCATTCCTGAAAATTTAATGAATTTCGTTTTCATGTTCATATAGACATTTTATTTCTTGTGTTTGTAATGACAGCAATATGAGTTGAATTATTTTTTTTCCACATACTATGAATAATCTACACTTAATTTCTCTTCAAATTTTTACAGTCCTGATAACATAGCAAATTTGGCATTACTTCTGTTAAAAACTAACCGGATGGTAAAAACTTGTTCTTAGCGACAACTATTAGTGCAACGTTAAAACCCTCCTATGCGGGGGAGGTAGGGGCGTAAGTGAGTCCTAACATGTATATATAAAATACTATATTACTGTGTTAGAGAATCTATCACACAACAAGCACATACCCCATATCTCTTCCGTTATCACATGAACATATGGAGAGGAGAGCCTCATCACCGGCAGATCTGGAATATTAAGTGCTTCGTTGATACCAGGGCTGTGGAGTCGGAAGAAAAATAGCAGACTCAGACTCCAGGATTTTAAAATGTCCCACTCCGACTTAAAAAAAAAAAAATTCTTTTCAACTCACCCCCTCACCTCATGGGAAGGGGGGAAACACCCCTTAATGTTGATTGAAATATTAATTTTTTTAATAAAATTTTTGCGTTGTATTTTATGTTCTGCTTGTTTAAGGGGAAGGATGTGCCTGAGAAGGATTTCATTTGCACTAACTGTGTTGAACTCTCAGAAATCAGAGTTAGGATGCTTACTTTGGAGGGTGAGTTAGCATTAGGCTGTAGGAGTGTAGATGGGGTAAACTCTCCAGAGGGAAAGGGGGAAGTTAGTAAAAAGGAGGTGGGCATCAGCTGTGTGTTAGATAGTGGGAATATTCCAGAGGCAAAGGAGGAAGTTAGTAAAAAGGAGGTGGGCATTAGCTGTGTGTTAGATAGTGGGAATATTCCAGAGGTAAAGGGGAAAGTTATTGCTGAGGCAACAGATTGGGAAACAAAGGGCATAATTTTGGGAGATTCAATGGTGCGTGAGGTGGGAAACTCAATAGGCAGAGTTAGACGTAAGGTGGCTAGATGTTGTTTGTCAGGGGCTCGGGTGAGAGATGTAAATAGGGTTGCTGAAAAGAAGGGGGTATTTAATAAAAGAGGATGTAGTTACTTTGTGGGTGGGAACTAACGATGTAGGCCATAGTAACAACGATGAGTTTACAAAGGAATGGGATTCCCTGTTGGACAAAGCAACCAACTGTTCGGCAAATGTCCAAGTGGTTGGTTTGCTTCCCAGGTATGGAGTGCATAGGAGCTGGTTAAACCAACGGGCTAGGTGTATGAACCTGGTACTCAAGGAAATTTGCGTTAAGCGTAGTATCAGGTTTATTGATGTGTGGAGTAAATGTAAACGCAATTGGATTGCTAGGGATGGCCTGCATCTGAGCTCTATGAGAGTCAAAATGGTTAGTGGTTTGGTTTTAGAGGATTCAGAATCAAAAAACTAAGTTGGAATGGGGGGCATGCTTTAAGGAGTAGAATTCGAATGGGTACTAACTATTGGGATTTTAGTAGAAACGGAAATATGGTGGCTAGTAAGAGAAAAGATTTTAACAGTTGGGATTCAAATAATCGCGCAGCATTAAATAAAGGAAAGATGGGCTTACTTAAGGTTTTTTATGCAAATGCTCGTAGTATTAGGAACAAGATGGAAGAATTGAAAAGCATAACAATAGACGAAAGGTTGGATATTATTGGAGTTACCGAGACATGGGCTACCGAAAGTGATGATGATTTATTATCTATTGCTGGGTACAATTTGTTTAGACAAGATAGAGTAGGTAAAAGAGGTGGTGGGGTTTTATTTTATGTCAGAGACACTTTAACTTGCAATGAATTGGTAATTAATGATACACCTAATGAGATTGATATGATTTGGCTGGAGTTGATGAGCAATAAGGGCAATAAACTATGTTTAGGGAACATTTATAGGCCACCAAACTTAAGCCAGGGTCAAGATGAACAGTTGTTTAGTATTATTAGTGACATTTCAAGCAAGGGGTCAGTCATTATAATGGGAGATTTTAATTTTCCAGGAATTGATTAGAATAATTTTTACCATAGTAATAGCAGAGAAGAAGAATTTTTGAAAATAATTGGTGAGTTTTTTAGATCAAATTGTAACTCAGGGTACTCGACAGGACATGATTTTGGATCTAGTTTTCTGTGATATGGAAGGTTCTGTTCAGGGGTTATGTGTAGGGGAACACATTGGAGACAGTGACCACAACAGTATTAGGTTTGGGATTAAATTTGACATGCACAAAGTACAGAATTTTAGGTTTGTGCCCAATTTCAGACATACTGATTTTGTGGCACTTAGGCAGAGTTTGAAAACAATTTTTTCTTCGGGATTGGACAATAGCGATGTGAATCTTCAATGGGCAGAGTTTAAGGAAAACCTAGCGAAAACGGTTGGGGATTATGTTTCTTTTAGAAGAAAGGGTGTCAACACCAAAATTTGGCCAATGTGGTTCTCCAGGGAAACTAAAGACGCTCTAAATTACAAGCAAGCTGCTTTTCATAGGTTTAGAGAAACTGGTCACAGTGCAGATAGGCTCCAATATTGTAAGGCAAGGCGTAAATTTAAGTATTTGGTACGGATTTAGAAAAGAGAGTTGGAGCAAAAACTGGCAGATAACATAAACAGGAATCCTAAGAGGTTTTCTGCATACGCTAATTCGGGGAAAGTTCGAAATAGTCATATTGGGCCACTGGTTGATGAGCACGGAATTTTAATTCAGGACGATAGTGATATTAATAACGTTCTTAATAACTTTTTTTCGAGTGTTTTTAACGATAACTGTATCTCAACAGTTGACACCAACAAGACACAATCTATAGTACAGCTTGAGGACTTTGTATTTTCCAGGGATGACGTTTTACTTCATTTGAAAAAAATTAAAGAGACTAAGGCTCCGGGACCTGATAATATTTATCCAAAAATTTTAGTTGAATGTGCAGAGGAATTAGCAGATGTAATCGAAAATATTTTCAATGCTTCTTATAACTCGGGGGACAGTGCCAGAGGACTGGAAGCTGGCTAACATTACACCGCTCTTCAAGAAAGGGTCTAAAGGGAGTGTGGGAAACTATAGACCTGTGAGTCTAACTTCGGTGGTTTGCAAAATTTTTGAAACATTGATAAAAATTAAGATAGTAAATTTTCTAGACACTAATAATCTATTGACTAGTTTTCAGTATGGTTTCAGGAAAGGCAAATCTTGTGCAACTAATTTATTACATTTCTATGACAAAGTTACCATGGCTTTGGACAATAAGAAGCCTGTAGATGTTGTTTACATTGATTTTCAAAAAGCTTTCGATAAGGTACCGCATGTTGCTCTACTTAGCAAATTAGCTGATATAGGAATAGGAGGGAAAACTTTCATTTGGGTAAAAAACTGGCTGACCGGAAGGAAACAAAGGGTAGTTGTAAGGGGAAATTACTCTAATTGGAGTGAGGTTTTAAGCGGGGTTCCTCAAGGATCAGTGTTAGGGCCTGTTTTGTTCATTGTTTCTATGAACGATATTCACAAAAATATTTCTGGGAACATGAATTGTTTTGCTGATGATGTCAAAGTTATGGGAACTGTAGAAAATGAAAAACAAGCAAATCTGCTGCAAGAGGATCTAGATCATATTACGGAGTGGGCTGATAAATGGGGTATGGCTGTTAATGTTGGAAAATGTCAAGTGCTACATTTAGGACATGGAAATAAGTGTACAAGTTATTATTTGCAAGGTTCAGTCATTAGTCAGGCAGACAAAGTTACTAATCTGGGGGTCTTAATAAGTCAGGATTTAAAGTTTAGTCAACAGTGCAGCATTGCTAGTAACAAGGTCAATAAGATGCTTGGGTTTATCAATAGATCTATTTCAAACAAATCTAAAGTTCTTCTGCCCTTATATAGAAGTTTGGTAAGACCTCATTTGGAGTATGTTGTTCAGTTTTGGTCTCCTTATCTTAAGAAAGACATTAATGTATTGGAAAGGGTTCAAAGGCGAGCTACAAGGCTAATAAATGGACTTTCTCACTTAGACTATGATTCCAGGCTTAGAAGGTTAAAAATTTACAGTCTTGAGCAAAGAAGAGACCGAGGGGACATGATTCAGTTGTTTAAATTTATTAAAATGAAAGATGTTACGGGGCTGAAGTTTAGCACTGAAAACAGGACAAGGGGTCATTGGTTTTAAGCTATTTAAATCTCAGGCTAACATGGATATTAGGAAAAGTTATTATTTTAGCAGGGTAGTGGAACCTTGGAACAGTTTACCGGAAGAGGTGGTAATGAGCAAGGGAGTAGATAGTTTTAAGAGAGCCATTGATCTTCACTGGGGATTGTAAATTGACTAGGACCAGTCTAGCTGGGCCCAGAGCCTGTTGCTTGTCGTCACTTTTGTATTTGTATTTGTATTTATTTGTATTATAAACTTAAGATGCATACAATGTTAGAAATTCAATTTGAAAATAAAATTATCTAATAGTTGCGATTTCTAGAGTAAGATTACTTAAAAATCCCATTTTTTAAAAAAATTGTAAAGGATTAATTTGCTCCCTTTTAATGTTTAACAAATAGATGATCAAATCCTGTGCTTTCAGTTTTTGAAAGCACAGAGAAGAGTGCGAGAAAACGTTTAGAGAGAGAAAAAAATACTTTTTTGCTAAATCAAAAAAATTTTCTTGAGAGGAAGGGTATCAAGTCCCCCCTCCCCCCCGGGTGACACCTATCTGGTGGGTGACATCTCAACTTAGTTTCAGAGCTTATAAAATTGAAATACTTTAATTCTGAAAAATGTCCCCAAGAATAATCTTAAATTTCATCTTAAAAATTTTCAACAAAAAACATTGTACTGAATTGCAGAGAGAGGTCAGGTACACAGGGGTGTCCAGGATTTTTCACAGGGTCCGTTTTTTGTGAAAAATCAAATAATTTTGTGAAAAATGAATTAATTTTGTGAAAAACCAAAAAATTTCGCAAAAAAAATTTTTTTTTTTGTTTTGTTAAAACGAAATTTTAGAATTTAGAGATGGCACAAACTGCATCAATTAAACTTAAAGTTGAGTGTTTTCCTCTTCTACGTTGAGAAAATCGTTCTGGATTTTTTTTCTGATATTTGGCGGGGGGGGGGGGGGGGGGGGCATCGCTCTTTTAAGTATCAATATTTATCTACCATTCTACATTATGTTAAATTATACTAGATATATTTCTGTACAGTACTTAAAATAATTGTAACAAAAATATAAATAAATAAAATAAAATTCAAAATAGGGTTCAGCATTCAACTTTTTGACCCAAGACACTCTTAAAAAGCACAGAATTTGGTTTAAAACTTCTAAATTCCGTGATTTTAACAAAAATAAAAAAATATTTCAATCGTTTACCTCTTAACAAAGCGTAATAATTATTAAAAATTCGAAAAATCGGATTCCCATAGCGGATGCAAAGAGATCGCAATTCTCAAAGTGAAGGCATCAAAAGTATAAAAACAGCTTGTAAAAGAAATATTTTTGATAAAATTATTTTAAAATTGCATTTTAGAGTCCTATAATAAACATATCATTAATATCTTTGGACACAGTTGACCCAAAAAATAAAATAAAATAAACCATCTATTTAGCATTTTAAGTTTTGACTCATAACAGAAAATGGAATTTTGCTTTAAAAACTTGAAATGAGAGTTCTAACAGAAATAAAGAGACTTTTCATTTATTTGAATCCTAATAAAGCGAAGTTAGCTTGAAAAAAGAACAAAATGTGATTCTCATATCGGATGTTAAAAGATTGCATTTTTCAAAATGTAGACATCTAAAGAAAAAAAACGGTAATTAAAAGAGTTTATTTAAAGTTAATCATCCTTGTTAGCATCGAAAAATCAAAACCCATATAAATTTCTCCCAAAATAACAAACATCGCACCGCACCGTAAAAACGCAAATATTGACAAGCTGGCAAAATGATGAGAATATTTTCTAATCAAGTCATTATAAAGGTTCAACGCCAGACGCTAAGTTGTGATAATTTTGAAGTTGGTAACACTATCTGAAGCGATCATATTTTTTCCTCACCCTTACTATCCCTTTGCAGTTCTAAGTTCATTTCGCAGATATATATTATTATTGTTTATTAAATCATGAGCGGAGAAAAGTGCTTAACAGTGCTTTTTCAAAAACACCGCTGCTAATTAGCTGTGATAAAACAAACAACCATTATATTTATTTGGCAGTAGCCATTTTTTATCGCTTGCAGCATTCCAAGAGTGCCGGTTTTTTTTGTTTTTTTTTTTCAAAATTAGCCGATTTTGTGTAAGCTGATCCCTCTACTTTGACTTAAAAAAAGGTTCCAAAAATTATCGGTTTATACACAGAAATATGCGTTATTTTGCTTTCAGATTTGCTCTTTCAATAAACAATTTGACAGATCCGATCTTGTTTATCAGAATTTTGTGAAGGGTCCGTTTTGTTTGATCGGGATTTTGTGAAAGGTCCGTTTTGTTTGATCGGAATTTTGTGAAAGGTCCGTTTTGGTTGATCAGATTTTTGTGAAGGGTCCGTTAACGGACCCAAATATCTTCTGGCCAGACCCTTGGTACATGTACGTCTGGAGTAAATTTTACATGAAATGCGGCAGTATACAGCTTTGTACTAATAGTTTCTACTATATCTGGGTATTTCTTGGCTCAATTTTTAATTTTATTGGTAGAGTGTGGAGAAAAAAGAAAGGTTGGATTAACTTCATTGATCAATGCATTGCCACTCTCCAAACAAACTCAAATTCCCTGAGATTCCCAGGTTTTCAGAGGAAAATTACTGAGTTGTCGCCATTCAGGGTTTGCTTGGTGATTTTTGCCGCTTTTTAAATGTGTTCGTTACGATCAAAACTTGTGTTTCTACTGTTATTTATGTAATGTTTATTGCATAACGTATTAATTGTGCAAAATACCAATGGATTAAAGAAATTAACATTATAATAGCCTTTTTTTTATTAAGGTTACAAGACAGAAGATCATTTCTAATATTGAATAAATGGACGAATTATCTGCGTCTAGATCGTAATGCAACTTGGACATGTCACATATATGTTTAAGAAAAATGATTTTGCTTCAAAGATACTGCATAAAAAACATATGAAAACACTCTAAAATAATTAAAAATTGATTTTGAGGATCGAAAAATACCTTTAAAACATATAAATCATGTATTTAGTTCTCAAATAATAGCATTGTCCAGATCGTAATATTTAGACATTCATCAAACTTCCAACTTCCTTTTTTTCTAAAAGCATTTACAAAGTAAATAATATGTCTTTACTTTTGTAATTTGTGGAAAATTTTATCAAAAAATTATTCAGTTTGAGATTCATACCCTCAATTTTTTCTGAAACGTATGGAAATTTATTTTTGATGGTTCATTTGCTCAGTCAACATTTTGAATTTCCAAAAATGTGCCTTTTAGCTGAGAAAATATTTTTTTTAAGGGTATTTGAAGAGTATTTTTTCCATAATTAATGTCAATTCTTGTCTCCATACAGTATTATAATTTAACTCAAAATTTTTTGAGTTAATTAAAATGAAAGTTCTTTGGTATTAAAGCTTCAAAGTTGAGGTCTGTGTTTGCTCCCACCTTTTAAGAACTACCCTTTTGCTTTAACGTCATTTGCCTTCTTTTTGTGGTCAAGCTATATCACCATAAATTTCTATTGTTCCGCATAACTTTCCTACTAAATCAAAAGATATAAAATAATATAACCATTAATTTTCTTCTTTTTAAATGAGTTTCAACTACAAGCATATGGACAAAACATCCCCCGCCTTCACAAAATAGCATTTAAAAAAGAGAAAAGCGGAAAAAAAACTGATTTAAGGTTCTAAATGTACAATAATATAAAATATTCAACAAAAATAAATAAATGAACAATTTAAAGCTCATTTGCTTAAAATTTAATTTCATCAAAAAAGTAAATTCAATATTTCCCTTAGTTCTCCATTGGTATTTCAAAATTCCATGAGAATTCTGTTTTCCAGGTTTCCAGAGTGAGTGACCACTCTGCTTTCAGTCTGCTTTTTAAAACCTGCACTGTTAAATAAATCTCTCTGAACCAGTATGCTTTGTTGTGAATAACATAATGCAAATGTTTAAACTTCCACCATCACTCCCCAATTAATTTAAAGGCAGTAGTTCCCAAACTTTTCTGCAGTGCGGCCCACCAGCTTTGTAAAAGCAAAACTTGAGGCCCAGTAACTACCAAATAACTATACAAGTAAAACTCCCTATGGGAAATATAACTTTATAATGGAACGATACCAATGACCTTGTTTTAACAGATGGTTTTAGAGTTTGTTGAAGTGATAGGTTAACTAACGAGTATTCGTAATTAGAGGTTAATTTCAATTTCTTATGAGTCATTCCATGTCAGTTCAACCACACCCCAACACCCACCATCTCAGATTTCAATGAAACTTTGTATACTTCTATGGTTCATAGTCCTAAGTAACCTCAAAGACCCTTCAAAGTTTTGAGATTTTGCGTTAGTTGTCATTCACAGTTCTCTCAGAATGAACTGCAGCTGTTTGCAAAAAAAATTATTTCTCAACAACTAAAGATAAAAAGTTTTTGAAAATTTTCACATTCTACATTAAGACTTCAAGCATTTTAGAAAAAAATATATCAAAAATCTAAATTTATATTCAGCAATTAAAAAAATTAAACTAAAAATTTTAAAAAATTTTCAATAAAAAAATGATTTTCAAAATATTATTTTTTTGGCATGAGGGTCTAAATTAAAATAATTTATATATTTTTTTAAATGATCAGTAACATGTGTGCTAACATATAAAATGAAAATCTTTAGGGGACTTTGAGGGATTCTGCCCCCTTGCCCCCCTTATTTTGATAAAAGAAAAAAATCGATCTCAATCTTACAATCTTAGCTAATTACTAATAGCATCAAAGAAAATTTGAATAATGACATACATTGTTATTTGAACCCAAATTTAAACATTTTAATACTCAAGATTTTTTTGAATTGAAAGTAGTTAATTAAATAAATTAATAATAAACAATAAAAACAGGTTATCACGAAATTCGAAATTTTCCTACAACAATTTATGCATACTAAAAATTGTTTAGTATGCATTAAGACAACATAGAAATTTAAAAAAAAAAATCATCTAATTCTAATTTATAACTAAGCAATTAACACAAAGTATTACAAATCCTATAAATACCAGCTCATAGTTCTTAAATTCCTTCTAAATTACGTCTGTTTTCCTACTAAGAAGATTAGAAAAAACGTATGTCATTCTAATTGTTGTGTTGTATGTAATCAGATCTAGGCCAAATACAAGTAAAAATTTGATATCTGTCCAGAAATGATTTCTCTAACCAACTGGGCAAAGAACGGACTAAAAGACAAATTCGAAGCTAGACACTTCTAGTTCGCAGAGCTTTTAACTTGTTTCATTAATCTAATATCAAACTGAAACATGGATTTGTTTTCTGTATTCACCCCTGAAGGGCGGTATGTTGTTTAAAGCCATTTTTTATTTTATACAAATGATTTATAAACATTCTACTCTAAATATTTCTGTTTAAATACAGTGAAACTTCAGTAACTGGACACATTGATAACCCCTGTAACTGGACATTCATTTTTCTTAGGATTGGCCCAGTGCAAATTCAATGGCTGAAAATCTATCTAACTTGACACACATTTGCGAGAACCCCCTATCAGTCTGCATCCAATTGCTATTCTAGTTCAATTTTTGCTACCAACATTTTTTCATATTAACTTTTTCTCAGAGTTTTAGGAAATCTCTTTTAGAGAATTCTATCTTTTATCCAGGGGAGTAAGCAACCACTCTGTGCTATTAGTGCAATTCTAAAAGCATAGCATAAAATATACCAAACTGTAGAGAAAGAAGGCACCATTATACCTGTATTCTAAACAAGTGTGAGCAGGACTTTTTATCTTTAACAGACATGACTAACAAGAACTTTTATCTCTTTTCAACAATTATGTATTTATTCTTCACAATATATTCAAATATATTATTGATTTTACTATATACTTTTCAAAGAAAGAAAACGAAAAGAATAGAAAATTTCTTTACTAAAATTAGTTTTCATAATGTGAATATTAAGCGTCAGTAAGTAAGCGATACTCACAGAAACTCTTTAGGAATTAAAATTTTGGAACCCCAGTAAGTTGACATCCACTTAAGTTGAAATTTTTTCATGTTTCCTTGGTTTGTCGAGTTATGGAAGTTCCGCTGTAGTTTGAATTAGCACATTTTATACCAATTTCTTTTCTCTATTCTATTTATTGCACTTAATTGCATTGCACTAGTGTACACCCCCAAAAGCAGTTGAGGAAAAGATGCAAGTTATGTTGGTGGAGGGGGGGGGGGCATCCGGACAAATATTGTTTTTTTTTCCCTTGCAAATACTAATTTGGTTTCTTATTCACATTAAAAAATATATAAAAATCCATTGAATATGAGAGGTGCAATTTATTTCCTCATTTGCTATGAAGGGAGGGGGGAAGGTAATTTACTTTATTTAGAACGTATTATTACTAAGCAATCAGGCTATTAACTTTTAAGGGGTGTTAACTGTAATTTCAAGAAATGAAAAGGATGAATTTGTTGCTGCACATCATCAACACTAAAATGAAAAATAGTTCAACTATAGCAATTCTTCTCAAACATAAGGGTGGCGGTGGGAGGGGGGGGGGGGATCCTGAAAGTGCTAGAAACTGCATGATTATGAATTGGTGTTAAGACTTAATTTTTGTTTTCCTTTGTCTTAACTAAAATGCAGTAATCTGTATGCAGATATTGTTGTCTGTAGCTTTTAAATTTCATGATATCTTATTTTCAGAATGTCTATATTTTAAACAATTTTTAATTACTTCAAATTAAAAAAAAGCTTGAATATTAAATTTATATATCTGACTTCAATATTAAACACACTTTATATTTAATTTTTTTTTAAATTAATTGTTGGGAACTCTGTTTTCAAAGACATAGAAGAGCTTTTCTCTATGATGCTTTCGTTTTTTCTGAAGGAAGGGGGGGGGGGGGGGGCAGAATCCCTAAAAGACCCATAACTTTTTTCATAGGGGAAGTTAGGACACATACTCATGATCATTTTTCATTGTTAAACATGATTTTTAAAACTGACCCTGATGTTAAAAATTTGACAATGGCTTTTTTCACAAAAAAAAAAAAAAAATAAATAAATAAAAAATTTTCTTTTTCCAATTTTTTTAAAATTCTTAGTATAAACCAAGATTATTATAATATTTTTAATAAAAATATTCAAAATCTAAGCATTTTTTATGAAAATTTCCAAAAAGGTAAATTTATTAGTTGCTAAGAAACAATTTTTTCCTATTAAACAACAGTTCAGTTTGAATGTCTTAAAAATGACAAAAAAATGCAAAATCAAAAAATTTGATAAGTCTATAATATCAAAATACATTGAGATTGAAAGAAAAAAAACTAAGGTGCTGCTTTTTACCACAAAATAAGGAAGTATACCAAGTTTCATCAAAATCTGAGATGGTACGTGTTAAAATCCCATTTTTACAGTAGATTTGAGGTAGAACTACCCCATATTTTAAGTTATTTCAAATGAAAAAGAAGCTTAGATTTTTTTTTACATTTGAGTTCAATGTTCAACACACCGTATATTTGAATTTTTGTCGTAATTGCTGACAATTCTGTTTTTAAGAATATGGAAGAGATTGTATGATGTTTCCTGCTTTTTTTTCAGAATGGGGGGGGGGGGGCAGAATCCCTCAAAAGTCCCCTAATGTTTTTCAGTGGATAAGTTAGAACACATATTCATGATCATTTTTTTAAAAAAATCATGATTTTTAAAGCTGACCCTCTTGTTGAAATTCAGAATTATGTCAGCACCTTTTTTTGACAAAAAAAATTTAAAATTTTCACTTTCCTAATTTTTTAAAAAATTTCTCATGTAAACTAAAACTATTAAGATATTTTGTATCAACATTTTCAAAGTCTTTACATTGTGTGCAAAAATTTTCAAAAAGATTATAGCATTAGTTACCAAGAAACAATTTTTTTAATAAACAACATCTTCTCAGTTTGTGTCTCAAAAATGATAAAAAAAAGCAAAATCGCCAGATTTCAAAAGGCTATAAAATCAAAACCAATTGATATTGAAAGAAAAAAAATTAGGGGGGTGCTTGTAAACCATAAAGGGATGAAGTATACCAAGTTTTATCAAATTCTGAGACGGTGGGTGTTAAAAATCCCATTTTTGTGGTTGATTTGACGTGGAATGACCCTTATGTAATTTTCTTCAAATGAATCTTATTCAGTAGATTTCATCTTCTATTTTAAAGGTGTTCTCTTAATTTTGTAATTTTTTTTTTTTTTTTTTTTTGGCAAACAGCCACAGAGGCACATACATCTCAGCAGTGAATTGTAATGAAAAAATATTAGATCCCAGGATTTATATTGGTTTTATAGAATCCAGACCAATGTCTACAGCCCAGTAAAAATCTTCCTACGGCCCACCTGTGAGCCGCAGCTAATGTGCTGGGAACTGCTGATCTAAGGCATTTCTCCTTAAACTAAAACAACTTTATAGAACCACCTCACTGTTCTTGGCATTCGTGTTCGAAAGAATTTATTAACAGAGTGAAAGCCAGGGTAATTTAAAGCAGTTTTTTTTTCTGAAGCAACAACGTTAGTATCAAGGACGCCCATATAGGGGGGCAAGAGGGGGCTCAAGTCCCCCCCCTAGAAATCAGAATTTCCTTGCTTTTGGTACTTTCTTCTTTGCAAAAATGTTAAAACATTTCTTCTCCAGCCATTAATAAATAATTAATTAATTAAAAATGTCAAACTTTAATAACTCTAATCTGTACTGAAATCAGTTTCTATGGGGAAAATATCCTGCTAAACCATGGGGAAAATATCTGAGCCCCCCCCCCTTAAAATTTTGCGTATGGACGCCCATGGTTAGTATCCATTTTTTAAAGCGGCCTGTATACAAACAATTCAGATTTTCAAGCTTGCAAATTTTGTGTCAGCATAGCGAGGCAGACTATCAAGTTAGAGTGCACAAAAACAAAAAATACACGTTAGAAATACAGGTCAACACTTTCTAAAAAAGAACATGAAAAACCAAAATGCTGCAACATAAAAAGAAAAGTTACAAAAAAAAAAAAATACATACCAAAATAATCGCTACAAAATACCACTATTGAAGTTTATTTAAAAAACACTTTCATTTATAAATGCACCGACATAAAAATCAACATGAAGAAAACTTTACTGATTCTATACTTTATCTTTTGAAATTAAGTATGTCATTTGTGTTGCTAAAATAATTATGTATGAAATTCAGTTACAGCAAAGAAATATTCTTGAAAATAAAACGAAACACCTAAAATGAAAACAGGTGGTTACCAATAGATCCTTTAATACTCTCTACTGCCTAGGTGATGTTCCAAATAATAGACAGAAAAGGAGAGAGTAAGAGAAGGTGGAACCAAAAATGAGGCTCCAGATTAGCGTTCCCTGTGGAGGCTTCCGGGTTCCGAAGAACCACAGGAGTTCCGCAGGACTTCACCGAAGGTTCTGTGAGAAATCAGAACACATCATTCATATTCTCCAATAATACATACACACATAAACTACTTCGGTATCATCATAAAGATTAGGGATTGATCGAAGTTACCTACACAAGCAGACTGAAAGCAAACAATTTTACAACAAAAGCCCAATACAGTATAACTCCAACCATCTAAATCAATTTAGAACCAGATTCCATTTGAAAAATTAAAAAATCGGATAAATGGGTTTCTTTGGGGAAAAAAAGGTCTATTATATTCAATTATGATATATTTATGTTGAAAATGGGAGAAAAAACTACTTTTAAAAAAAAGAACTTTTAATAACAATAAAAAAAAAACTTTGAAGCTATATCTTTTTGTGTGTTTTCAATATCCTGAGCAAGTTCTTAGACTCTCCTAGCCACAGTAAACAAATTTTTGAAAACAAGTGCTTTGGGGGGGTGGGGCATGAATTCTCAGCTGCCAATTTCATGCACTACTTAATAAACTCCCTATCAGTTTGATTTTTAGCAATTTGTTTAAAAATGATATTACTCTTACTAATTTTTTCAGCATTTTATGTGCCAATTAAACAAGAATTGACAATTCTCTCATTTTTTCTTGACATTTCGCACTTTATCTAGTCAGATTTGTCCTTGGATTGCACCCATCTTGCACACCTGCTAGACTTTATAACGCCACTTTAAATAGAACTCTTTCATTACTGAAATATATTTACTATAAAATTAACAAAGATTACTTTTTACATTAACAAAAAAAAAAAAAGTTACATCAGTCCACTTTTCCTGGAGTATTTTTTCCCCCCGAAATTATGAAAGCAATTCAGATAGTTGGAGCTTGGATAGTTGGAGTTCTGCTGTATGTGTAAAAAGACAGATAAGTCTAATCTCAAGAGTAGGGGCAAGAGGGGTAAATGCTCAAGTAATTGGTATTGGATGGTAACACCTTAATTGGCTTGTTAGGCACATAACAGATACCTAAAATGTAATTAGTAGCAATTTTTTGAAAAAAAAAAAAAGGTTTTTAACCGCTGTGCAAGTGAGAATGTAACCAGTAATTGAGTGGGCAATACCTTCATCACTTTCATTTTATCAGCTTTTATACGAAACTTTATACAATAAGTTTAATTAAACAATCATCATATCAGCATAATACTTTTAGTTAAGTCTAAAAAAATAGAGGGTGGCCTGGGCTTCAGCTCGAAAAAAAAAAATTTGAACCACCCTAACGCGAACACCCTGTATGTGTTCCAATTTCCACATGCTCAATTCGCATGAAAAATATGACAAGTGATTGGAAAAAGTCTATGTTTAACTCTAAAGGTGTGGAGAAATAGAATGAAAAATGAGCAGCGAAGTCAATGAGATGAATCACAGCGTTAGAAATTCTCAGAAAAAATAACTGATCCTGCGAACCAGAATGCATGAAGATTTAATGGTGATCCACTGGCTTGAGACCAGTAAACAGAACAATCACCACCAATAAAGAAATTTCATATCGAAAAAAGTTATTTTAATATTTTACAGCAATTTTGTTTAATTAAATTCAGATGCATTATTCTGGTAAGAGATCTTTTAAAAATTAAATTTTAAAAATTTACATAATATGAAATTTCTGAATTGACGGTGATCAAGCAGTGGTCCCATGGACTACTTGCACTCGATTTCAGTGGTTCGATGCAATTTTCACCAATTCAGACCAGCGGACACCACTGATTTCTAATGTTAAATCATAACACATAAATATAACCATTTATAAAGTAGGATTAATAAAGCATAAAATCAGTAAGGTACGAAATACACTTCAACAAAAAATTAAAAACTTATTTTAAAATGCGTTCGGTCAATCCCTAATAAGAAAGTACAGTACTCTCTATTCTGCAAGGCACTTAACAAAAGTGTTCAGATTATGGGGGTGTTCATTGTATAGCATAAATCTTACAATGCATGCCGTGGGTGTATTTGTACACTTTTTTAACCAACACACAACAACCTGCTAAAACTAAAAGCATTATATTTTCAAATCTTTACCTTTAATTAATCAGCACAGAATAAAAAAAACTGGATTCACAAAAGAGAAGTATAGGATTACAACAAGCAATTATTTTCAAAAAGGCAGGCCTGTGCATTTAAAAATTTAAGAATACAAGTGTGCACTTTTAAAACATTGTCTAATATTTTTCTGTAAGATGCATGATTTAATATTAATCTTTAAAAATATTCTTTTGGAAAAAAACTAATAACTTGCTGTATTATCTTACTTTTTCTTTCGTAAATTAATGCAATTAGCTGCTTTTGCAGAAACTACTTTAACTGGAACTTAAGCTTTTTTAAGTTCCTGACTTAACAACATTCAAAAATTTTATTTCAATAAATTATTCAAAACAAAAGGATTTTTTTTTGTAAGTTCTTAATGATTAAAATGTTATCCAGGTTATTATCAGAGAGAAAACTGCACAGCTCTGTCCTCCTTTCTGACACTCCTGAATATTCTTTTGCACTCTGCATTGCTGTGAGGTATGGCTAGCACGGAAAGCATAGAAAAGAAGAGCCTTTCATACTTTAATAAACCATTGACATCAACTAATTTCTTCAAAGCAGCCTATTTGTTATCCATCCTCTCCCTTTTTAGCACAACATCGGGCAAATCATATATTTGTACAGAGCGAAATTCACTTTGGAGCTTATCTTAGGCTCTTCATCTGCAGTTTCTCTATTCTTCTGAAGCAACACAACAGGAAACTCATAAAAAAAGCAATACCCCAGAGATCTAAAACCTAATTATCTTACAATTATGCCATTAGATCTTACAAACTTACAATACCTCCAAAAATCTTACAATGTAAGGCTAAATCTTACAAGTTGGCAGGTATGGAGTGAGACTTTAATAATTCATGCATCTATGTCTTCTATGGACCTTATTCAGGGTTTGGCAACGGTCTTTTTCTTTTCAAATTTTTGTCTGGAAAGTATTTTCATCCAATCTTCAGTGTTAGTAGTAGTGCTATAGAAACTAGTTTTATTTTATAGTCACTGGACTTTATGTACATTGTAAACATGCATATGGCGAAAACAAACTTATGACTGCATAAAAAGTGCTGAGAAAATGGATAAATAAAAAGAAAATGCGAGTTTTCACCATATTTCTAACGAGAAGACAAGATGCTTAAAATCAGGAAAATGCGATTACAAAGAATTTCGTATACCAAATGAATTGTTCATCATTCTTTTACAACATTTCTAAGTTAAAAACATTTGAAAGAAGTCACTTTTTTAAATAAAAGTTTATAAGCCGCAAAAATGCATGTGGTAACACACACAGGAGAATTGAGTTTTTGTCTGATACAGCACCCACAATGCCGTATAATACCATGATTCTACCCGCAGTGACATCATCAGGTGAATTGAGTCCATTGCATTAATGGACTATATACAGTACCTTGCCAAATGAGTTATACCTTTTATTGAAGTAGAGGTGCTGAATTTCGGATTGGCTAGTGCATTGTCGGATTAAACCAAGTAGGACCTAAACTCTTCCACTTCTTAGGTGGTTTTTTCTCTTTTTTTAATTCAAAAATTTTTACTAACAAACTTAAATATTGCAGTACAGTTACCAGTACAATACCTCTAAAAAAAGAATAATTTTAATATGTTTTTGCATTGTGCACCCTCGTGAAAAGTACGAGTTATCATCCAATTGTTTCAATGAAAAGGTTTCCGGGTGATTCTCAACGACATATTGCTTGTAGGTACATATTGCTTCTTGAAATATACACTTCAGTGGCAGAAACTTCAGGCTCATATTGCTCAGATAAATGATTTTATGAAATGCAACCCCAATATCCACGAAAAAAAATTCTTCTTAATCTCTACATCTTCTTAATATTCTTCAATCATTGTGACAAAATTGAGAAGGTATTTTGGGTTTTACAATTTTATTCATAGGAATTCCCAGAGTACTTGTACTAATTGTGAACATGTTTAGAGTGTAGAGAGATAATAACTGAATGGGGTTAAAAATAACGTTCATAATACAGGAGCTTTCAGAGTACAGAGAGGTCAGCCTTTTTTAAGTTGTGGAGTATTGGCAGGACCATCAAAATGTGTTTAGAATATCAGGATGTTCACATTTGGGAGTGTTCAGATCTAGAGAGAGTTCACTGTATACATATGAATGACATAGAATGAATGCAACAGTAGAAATATATTATAATAGAACACATGAAAATTAAAAAACACTAAAGTATAGTTGGGGCAAACCTAACCAGGCAGCATCCTAGGATATGCATAGCCTTAACAATGTTGCTAGGTTAAGTTTGCCCTGAATGCGCGGCCAATCTGAAACGAAGTCGGGTCTGAATCTTTGGCACAAAATTGCTGCACTTCCTAAAAAAATACATGGCACTACTTTGTTAGCATTAGTCAAAAATGACGATCTAAAAAATTTTTTCCTTCATTTTTATAAAACTTTGCATAAATATGTAATTTCATATATTTTTAAAATAAAGCATGTTATAAAGATATCAACAATTCTTGGTTTGTAATTTTCTCTTTTTTTCTTCATCTTTCTCTATGCTATATATAATCAAATTGTATACCGGTTTTGGCCCACAAGATTCATTTTAATAGGAGGTGCAGCCTTCCAATAAAATAAGGTTGAGCGCCACTGCTTAAAGTGATTGATGTCAAAATGATAAAACATATAATTATCTTTCTGAATTTTTCAGGGGATAAATATTATTAGTGCGACAGATGACACAGTTAAAGTAACACTTTTTCCTTTGAATTCATCATGCAAATGAATCAACTTGTTATTGCTGTTTTTAATTTTCCAGTAAACTGGAACAACTAGAATTCTTGAAATGATATATCAAGAAAATGAATGCTGTTATTTGGATAGTTTTAAATTCGTCTTCAATGGACATAGTACAAATAATTGTAAATTAATAGTTCATAGGAGGTAGCACAGTAAACTAAGTTATACAAAATGGAATGAAAGATTTAAGACTTACTCCGAAATAGAAGGCAAATCCGACGAAGTTGTTTCTACAAAGGGTTCGACGTCCGCATTCGTTTTCAGTATTAATTCACCGATTTCGGGAAGTGGTTCTAACTCTGAATCTCCTGAAGGTTCCATGACTGAATTAAAAATTTAAAAACAAAACAGTGAATTTCAACAGATTGATCCTTTATTTCGAATATAAAATCTTAAAATATAAATAACAAGGGATAAAATATTGAAACATACCTTCACAAGAAACAGCGGGAGTACTATGTACAAGACAGCTCACAGAACATAATATTCCACATTTCATGAGTCTTTTTTGTTGTTAAGATGGTGATTTTGATAACCATTCATCGCCTAAGAAAGAATGTTCGCCATTTGAATTTACTAATACACTGTCACACATTTTTTTTTTTTTTTAATATCAAATTGTACGACAATGTCAAAAATAAAAACAACCTCCACACTCGATTCAACGTTCAAACTACGGCTGCCATACTTAGTTGCACAAATAATCTGTTCAAGACGCGGAAATTGATCGAGGCAACGCTGTGTCAGGGTGAAACGTGAACATTTTCTCGTTTACTGTCAACATTTTGAACATTCGTTCATGTTTCTTTGCATTTTTTACTTCTTTTTTCAGTTTTAAATTTAAAAACAACAGCATACCATCTCAGTATTTGGCGGCAAAGTGTTGCGCCTACGAAGGAATCAGGCGAATCCTCTCCCTCAGTGGCAATTTATATGTGTGACGTCACTTGATAGGCGCACAAAGGCGTCTTTGACCTTCCACGATTCAGGAGAGACTAGTCGCTCAGGCAAAGGCGAGGTTTCATTGGTTGATGACCCAGACACTGCGTTAGTCGTTCCTGGTATTCTTGTTTGTGACCCATTTGGCAACTAGATTTGGCCGCGTGCCAGGAAATGCATTATCGCACATTCCATTTCCTTCGCGGCAAAATGGCGCCATTCCAAGCTTTTTTTTTTATTTTCAATGACGCAGACTATTTTTTTTAGAAGGTCGTTAAAGGAAAACGCTATACTTCGCAAACTTAAATGCAATTTCTGTTAGTTATATTTTTGGAGAAATAAATAGCCTTTGAATTTTGATTTTCATATGCACAAAAGTTCAACGAAGTGTGAAATAATGCAACAGACTATTTCTTGCTACGAGATTTGACTAGAATTTCGAGGGAAAAGCAAAATTTTATTGTTTTATTTATATATTTTAAAGAAATAACTGTTATATGAAATGTAAATTTTATAACTGAAAATTTTTGTCAAAATTTTTACTCAATTTATGTTGAACCTTCACACAGGCCCGTCGTTTGAGCAATCAGGGGGCCCCTAGTTTTTAAAAAAAAATAGGAATTAAGCACAAGGGTGGACTGGGCCCCGCAAGAGGGCGTCAACCTTGGCTTCCAAAGGGAGGAAAAAAAAAAAAAAGGTGAAAAGAAAAAAAAAAGGAAAAAAACAATGGTACACAGGTTTATTTATGAGTTTAAAGAAAAGAAAAAAAGCGAAGGAAAGTCGCACAGGTTTGTGAGTGCAAATAAATAAATAAATAAATTGCACCAAAATATTTAAAAAAAAAATTAATTCAAAAAAAAATTATGTGTTTAGGCTAGACAGCGCATAGGCGGGAGGGCTCATCGGCCTGCGCGCCAGTCCGCTACTGGTTATACAATTTTGTTTGTACTTTGATGTTTTTTTTCCAAAAAATTCATAGAATTCATATCTCCCCCACCCTCCCCGTGGAAATTACTGAAATGACGGGCATGCCTTTCCACAGAGTTATTTAACGACAAAAGGGTTAAAGAAAACATTAATGGATTCAAAAAGCGAAAAAAATGCTCCGGTTATATAAATGACTATTCCTTATGAAATTTAAGGTGAAATATCTCTGAAAAAAATTAACAACTAATAATGGTAAAGAAGTTAAAACATATGTTATCAATGACTTGTTTTCCTCCATAGCATGGGGTAAAACAGGTCATTAAAACAAGTCATGATTTAAAAGAACTATTTCACAATTTATTGAATATAGCAAGTTGTTCTTCAATTCATTGGTTAAAAAGCAATTAGCATTTAAACATTTCTGAAAAATAATATGGTCCTCTATGATTCACCTCAGTGTCATCACTCTCACTAGTTGCGATGTATTAACCTTCAAAACGTCACACAGTGGTTCAAAACGACAAAAAAGCGGAAAAAATTCAATAACTTTGAATATTCTCAAAAAATGCTTTGGAAAATTGTTAAAATTGTTGCATGGTATCATGGTAATATTTATCTTCATGCTTGCTGATCGTATTCACTGCGGGACCCCGATTTTACGTCCCCCGAATCTACGTTCCCCCCACATTTTACGTTTTTTATCATCAGGTCCCAGTTTTTCCGTACACTAATAATATTAATTTAACCCGGATGGAAAGTTTGTTATTCATTAATTTCCCGCATTTTACGTTTTCCCTTGGCTGTTAAAAAAAAAGAGAAAAAAATGTTTTAAAAAAAGTGCTTCCCTCTGTGCATTTTTAAACATAATTCCCTCTGTTGAAAGTTAATCCATGAAAACAGAAACGCTTCTGCTCCATCCGTAGCTGACCTTATGGACTTATCGGCCGCCAATGAAGATGAACAAGAAGAAGAGGAAACACAACTCGTCTCTTCTTTCAATACTGCATTTACGAGTTTAATAATAGTGTAAGACTATTTTCTTTATCTTAAAGACCAGGAAAAAACTTTGCAAAGGGTTCCAATCCTGGAAGATGCTGTATTTACTTTGAATTCAATGACTCATTATTACTGACTATTTTCAACCCAAACTCCCGATTCATTACTTAATGTGTTAGAATGATCTAAACTGGTGTGTACAATAATGTTCTTTTTGTAAAATATCGCATTTTTACATTTTATAAGCGTCATCGTAGCAACCTTTATTACTATTTTTGTTTCCTTATCTGATTTTTGCTTTTTATACATTTCCCGTATTTTACGTTTTCCCATATTTAATGTTTTTGGATTTGCATTGACGTTTTCCCATATTTTATGTAATTTATGTTTGATTCAAGCCTTTGAGAAACGTGAGGGTTTCTCCGTAGTTCAAATTCATTTCTATTTTTAGTGAAAAATATAAATTAAATCAGCCGTACACCACACGCAAGGTTTATTTATTGCAATTGATACCCTCGAACAATATTTTCTGGCAATTTTGACAAACTGAGAATAGCTTTATACTAGAATGATTTCGAAAAGGATATCAGAAATTTCAAACGTTTAATCTTACTACTATTATATGTACGAAAGTTTATCTGTATGGATGTACGGATGTATGGATGTTTGTTACTCTTTCACGCAAAAACTCTGAACGGATTTTTATGAAACTTTACAATAATATAGCTTATGCATCAGAATAACACATAGGGTAGTTTTCGTCCCGTTATGGGGGGCAAAACCCCCCTTAGGGGAGCAATAAAATACAATTTTCGTATAAATTCTCTAATATAGGGATGAAAAAATACTTGCACATATTTACATTATATGTCCATCGAAAGCTCTGATTTTTCTGCTGAAGATGGCACCTATTCGAAATTTCTAAGTAGAATAAAAAACGAGTTATGAGCTTTTTAGTTCCATGTTCGAAGGCTTTCCTCAACTCAATACAGTATTTAGTGTATCATCTCAACTCCCTGTCGATAGCGGCAATTGTTGTGTAACGGATTCGGTGCGACTTTCACTTTCTTGAAATGAAGACACAGTTCTTGATAAAAACACAGGAGCTTTATTTACACTATGTACAGAAGAAATCGTTAACAACTGCTAAAATAATCATCAGCAATTAAGCAAATATCACTCAACACGGTTACACTCGTATTTACTTCCAAATACGAAAACAACACAGCGAAATGCCTCGCTATTAACAGAGCTAATACACACTCTCCGTACAAATTCTCAATCGAAACTCCTCTTATCCATCGCTAACGGCTTATATACACACCGAAAAGAAATCTCTCAAATATTCCACACGCTTCTGGAAAAAAGTAGACCGTTATCGAATTTCATCAATGAACAAAAAGGAAATAGGGGGGTCGTATACTTTAGCCATATGAAAAGGGGTTGTATATTCATTACGGGAAACTATTTACAGGTTACGTTACTACAATAATTACTATTTACAGGATTTGTAACATTGCCCCCTTCCTAAGGACTGCACGTCCCGGGCAGTACAATCCTCAGAAAGGGTGCCAAACTTCTATCACAAGTTCACAATTACACACATTAAATAATAACCAATAGTGCAAATGAAACACAATAATAACAAGAAATATTACTAAACATTAAAAGCAAAAATTATCTACAACTTTTATGTTATCAACCATTGTTGTTTACGTAATACTCATGAACTATGGCCATAGTATGGGGCTAACCGATCATAATGTACAACCCTAGGTTTTGCATTAGGTGATTTTTGGATCCTCACTACGACGTCATTTAGTCGGTTAAGGACTTTGTACGGCCGAAGACGAGATCACAAGGTAGCCGAAGCTCTCGTCCGAAGAGCATCTGTAATGGGGCATATCCGGTAGTCTCGTGGACAGCACTGCGGTAGGCCAGCAGGAACAAAGGTAGCTTCTTGTCCCAATCCTGTTGATTTTTGGATACGATAAGCGAGAGATTATTTAGGATTGTGCGGTTAAATCTCTCCACCATGCCGTCCGATTGTGGGTGTAGTGGTGTTGTCCTAGTTTTCTCAATTCCGAAAATTTGATATAGGCCCTTAAACACAGCAGAGATGAAATTCCTCCCTTGATCGGAATGAATCTGCAAAGGTGTTCCATATCTCGAGATCCAATGTTGGACTAGAGTCTCTGCTACGGTGGTAGCCTCTTGATCTGGAATGGGATATGCTTCGGGCCATTTGGTAAAATAGTCGATGGAAACAAGAATGTATTTGTTCCCATCAGCAGTTCTTGGTAGAGGACCCAGGATGTCGATCCCAATTCGTTCGAAAGGAGCTCCAACGTTGTACAGATGTAGCTTCCCTCTGCTTCTTTTCTTCGGTCCTTTACGAGCAGCACAGGAGTCACAAGAATGGCACCACTTCTCCACGTCATCCTTCGCCTTGCTCCAGAAGAAGCGCTCCCGAACTTTATTGAGGGTTTTCAAGACACCAAAATGTCCTCCAGTCGCACTACTATGTATTTCTTTCAGAACATCTGAAATCCTTGATCGGGGAAGTAGTAACTGCCACCTAGATGTTTTGCCGTCATCAGATTCCCATTTTCGGTACAGTACGCCGTTCCGTAAATGGAGTGAGTTCCATAAAGCCCAGTATCTTTTTGTTGCAGGACTGAAGATGGAAACGTCCAGCCAGCTAGAGCGTCGACTGTCACTTTCCATGAACTCCAAAAATGGTTTTATGTCGGGGTCTTCAAGTTGATCTTTTCGAACTTGGTCGTCACTCCATGGATCAGGTTCTGATGATATTGGAGTCACTGTCACCTGATAGGCGGTAGGGCTAGTAGTTCCATACTGTTTCTCGATTCGGGAACAATAGTGGCAGTTCTCAGGACAGGGTCTCCTTGATAATGCGTCAGCAGTACCGAGAGATAACCCTTTTCGATGCTTGATCTCCATGTCATATTCCTGGAGCCGCTGTATCCATCTGGCTATCTGGCCTTCCGGATTTTTGAAGTTAAAAAGCCAAGTTAATGAGGCATGATCTGTCCGAAGCAGAAATTTTCGGCCGTAGAGGTAATGATGGAAGTGTTCTACAGCTTTCACTATGGCCAGTAACTCCTTTCTGGTGACGCAGTAATTTCGCTCCGACTTTGATAAGCATTTGCTCCAGTAAGCGATGACATGTTCATTGCCGTCAATTTCTCGGGATAAAACATTTCCGATGCCCTCGTGGCTCGCATCAGTATCCAGGATGAAGGATTTTTCAGGCTGAGGATAGGCGAGGATAGGCGTTGATGTTAAAGCCTCCTTCAGTCGTAGAAATGCATCTTCGCATTCTTTGGACCATTCAAACTTTTGCTTGCTCTCCGTCAGCTTATGCAAAGGTCGTGCAATGTTGGAAAAACCCTTTACAAACTTCCTGTAGTACGTGCAGAGCCCCAGGAAACTTCGCAGCTGATGGATGTTTTCGGGACGACTCCAACTCTTGACTGCAGATACCTTTTCTGGATCGGTTTGTACACCTGCAGAAGAGATGATGTGACCAAGGTAGTTCACTTCCCGGCGGAACAAATTACATTTGGACGGGCTTAACTTCAGATTGGCTTCCTTAAGCTTCTGGAGCACCTTCCTAAGATTTGCCAGATGTTCTTCGAAACTGCGTCCCACGATGATGATATCGTCTAAGTAGACCAGACAGGATTCGTAGGAAAGTCCTCTTAACACTGTCTCCATAAGACGCTCGAACGTAGCTGGTGCATTGCAGAGGCCGAAGGGCATCACTTTAAACTGCCATAAGCCTTGTCCAGTCGTAAACGCTGTCTTCTCTCGGTCATCAGGGTGTATCTCAACCTGCCAGTAGCCGCTCTTCAAGTCCAAGGTCGAAAACCACTTGTGTCCGGAAAGAATGTCCAAGGTGTCGTCTATCCGTGGAAGAGGGTAACTGTCTTTCTTGGTGATTTCATTCAGCCGCCGGTAATCGACACAAAATCTGGTGGAACCATCTTTCTTTCAGACCAAGACGATGGGAAAGGCCCAAGGACTGGACGAGGGTTCGATGACATCATTCTCCTGCATCTCTTTCAGGAGGGTCTCAACCTCTTCCTTCTTGGCGAACGGTAGTCGTCTTGGATGCTGTTTAATAGGGGGGTGTTCTCCAGTGTAGATCCTATGCTGCGTTAAATTCGTACGGCCAACATCCTCCGATGTAGATGAAAACAGATGCTTGAAATCGTCCACCAATTGTCTCGCAGCAGTTCTTTGATCTTTCGATAATGGCGCACTCCCAATTAACTTCGATTTCAAGGACTCAGAAGACACAGCCTCGGGGGAATTGATTCTTCTAATGATGCTGTTTACTGGAGTACAGGTTGCTAACACTTCGCCTTTCCGGATATTCCTTGGCCTTTCACTCACGTTGGCGACTCTCACAGGAATTACATCCTTAGAAAGGTCCACAAGCGTAGATGCTACCAGCACTCCTTTTAGGTTATTGATTAGGTTAGGGTATTCAATGAGTCCAAATCGAAAACTATTGCTTTCTTCAATGGAGCCAGGTATTAATGATTCTGACCTTGAGGGAATCGAAAAATCTGTTTGGGCTATTATTTGATGAGCGGATTTTACATCATTTTCAGCGTTGAAGATGGCTATGTCTTCTCTCATCGAGTGCAGCTCATTAGTCTTGAAGTCGAGGTTGAAGTCATACTTCTTTAAAAAGTCCAATCCGAGAATGAAGGGGTCTGTGATAGCAGCAACGAATGCCGTATGATGGTAAGTGGCATTTCCAAACACAATTTCTAAGTTCACTTTACATTCAATCTCGATCTTGTCACCAGTCACAGTTTGGAGGGTAACGCAGGGCGGCGTCCATAGAATGTTGAGTCCAAATTGACGAGCTACATCTGTTCTAATGATTGTAACATTGGCTCCAGTGTCAATAATCAGTTCGCAGGGAAACCCGTTTACATATGCGTAAACAAACAGTTCATTACTGCCGCCACTCGTTGATGAAATCTGGAAAACTTTAAGATGGGGCTCCAATTTGGCGACCTCCGCCCCGCGAGATTGCCATGGCTTAGTTTTCCTGGACCTGCGAGGGAGAGGTGCTCTTCCCTCTGGTTTCTTGGCGAGCTTCACAGTTTCTTCGTAAGTGACCCTCGCCGCCACATTTTCAGCACTTAAGTGATTGTCCATTTTGGTCCATGGGAGCCGAAGTCCTTTTGAGGATTCCTGCAATTTCTTTTATTTGCTTTTCAAGTTCAGCAAAGCGTGACGAAACCGGATCAGGCTCATCAGTTTTCACGCCGCGGATTGAATGGCGATCCTTGCGGGTTGCTTGCTGGGCGGCCTCCAACTTCATCGCATACACAACAGCAGAATTCAGGTCTTTGACATCCGCCATCCGTAGAGCTTTCTGGATTTCCGGATCTCGAACCCCGTCGATGTAGTAGTTGAGTGCCAGGTTGTCCCGATAATCCGCAGGACAGTCGCAAAAAGCAAGATGAGACAGTCTCTCGACGTCCGCCGCTAGCACTTGCAGGGTTTCCCCGGTTTTCTGGAAACGGGACTTCAACTGGAGTCGGCTGAAATCTTTCTGGCACTTCTCACCGAAGCGAAGCTCCAACGCAGATGTGAGGGCGGCGAAATCCAGGCGCTGGCTGTCCGGAAGGGTCTGAAGAATGTCCGCAGCGTCACTTCTCAGGTATGCTGCAAGATGGCAGGCCTTGGTAGCAGAGTCCCATCCGTTCGCTTCCGCCACTATCATGAATTGAGTTTTGTAAACCTGCCACGAAGTTTTCCCATCAAATGTGGCAAGTTTAATGAACGGTCGAGCAACCGATGTGGGAGCGCCAAACTGTACAGAACTGCTCCGCGGTCGCCAATCTCCTTTCCATGTTTTTAATTTTCTCATCCACATGATTTTCAACTGTTGCGATACGGTTTTCTACTGTTTCAAGTTTTTCATCAAAAGCATCAACTCGATGCTCTATCTCATTAAATTTATTTTCCATCACAGTCTTTACCGAAGTAAGGTCGTTTTTAATTTCCTCTTGGTTAGAAGCTAAATCATTTTTCAGCACCATTAAATCACTTTTCCATTGTTCTTGATTAGCCGCCAATTCATTTTTCAATTGTTCTTGATTAGCCGCCATATTATTTTTTAATTGCTCTTGATTAGCCGCCATATCGTTTTTTAATTGTTCTTGATTAGCCGCCATATCATTTTTAATTGTTCTTGATTAGCCGCCAAACTTTCAGTCAAGTCACTTTTCACAGCATTAATTGCTTCCAGAAGTTGTTTTAATTGGTCATCCATTGCGCGAGTAATCACCATAAAAACAAAGTCTATAAATTCAAACAGTCTTTATGAAAAAATGTCCAAAGTCGCACTTACTCCAAGAAAGTACAGAAGAAGCCCCACGTTGGGCGCCAAATTGTAACGGATTCGGTGCGACTTCCACTTTCTTGAAATGAAGACACAGTTCTTGATAAAAACACAGGAGCTTTATTTACACTATGTACAGGAGAAATCGTTAACAACTGCTAAAATAATCATCAGCAATTAAGCAAATATCACTCAACACCGTAAACTCAACGGTTACACTCGTATTTACTTGCAAATACGAAAACAACACAGCGAAATGCCTCGCTATAAACAGAGCTAATACACACTCTCCGTACAAATTCTCAATCGAAACTCCTCTTATCCATCGCTAACGGCTTATATAAACACCGAAAAGAAATCTCTCAAATATTCCACACGCTTCTGGAAAAAAGTAGACCGTTATCAAATTTCATCAATGAACAAAAAGGAAATAGGGGGGTCGTATACTTTAGCCATATGAAAAGGGGTTGTATATTCAATACGGGAAACTATTTACAGGTTACGTTACTACAATAATTACTATTTACAGGATTTGTAACAGTTGTATTGTTGGCTATCTTTGCTTTTCGTGACTGTTCAAGGCTTTTCTCAAGTCAAATCTTAAAGTAAGATTTTTGCACAAGATTGGCAAATAATACATGATCTGGCTGATCATTTTCCATTTAAACGGAACTTTAATGTAATTAATGGTTTTTAATATTATTTATGCTGATTGAACACTTACTCATTATCTAATCAATCAGCAGATCGCCAAAATTTTTGCAGAAAGATTTCCGTAGCTGATGCATTTGGCAGTTTTTTTCAACGTCGCTGTTTTTGAAGCCGAAGACTACGTAATAATCTTTCTGAGCTTTCACCATGTAAACAAAATATCGCCAATCAAAGAATCTTTAAAAAACTTTTTTTACTGTGTTAAATAATCCAGCAACTAAATTAAGCAAATCCATAAACAGCACAAAAACTTCCATTAATTTTCCTTTTTGCACAATGTCAAACAATCGCCAAATTTTACTACTTATTTTGGAAATATTTCGGATGAAACTCTTTAGCGCCATTGTATGGCGACCAAAAGTATCTCAGCACCTGGCGATAATATCTCAACGAAAATTAATATCATACCGTTTTACAAAGTAAGGAAAAAAGGGGGGAGCGTAATGGAAGGTATCCCAAAACGATTCAAGCAAATTCGGTAAAATCGCACCAAGAGCCCACAATGATTGAAATTTCCCAAAATAACTAAAGCAAGTATAATAGAATTACGAGCGCGGTTATATTTTTTTTAAAACTTCGTACTTCAATAGCCATACAGAGAAGGTTTTAGACTCCATGTTAAAAAAAAAGTATCAAGAGATTAATCTTTTTAAACCGAGAAGATTAATTTCATGTTTTGGAAATTTGTATATGCTTAAATATAGTGCTTTCGTTTCTAAATCAATACTACTTTGTTCTTTATACTTATTGCTATTTTAGTTTTAAGGGTAAGGATGAAACTCGATTTTTAATCACGTCAAAAAGATGTGTTTTAAATTCTTTCACTTAAAACAGAAAACAAAAGCAAGTAATAATTTTTCCTCATAATTATTACAGACCCAGGCAACGCCGGGTATTTTTGCTAGTGATTTTCTAATTTCATTGTTTTATGAACAGAATGGTTATTTAACTTTTTATATATAATTCTGTATGAGTTTTAAAAATTTCTTTCTCATATGTATCTTTTTTAAAACCAAACGGGTCCGAAAATTGTTATTTTCAAGTTACTACTGCATTGCATGTAGAATAATGCTCCGCATTAAGCCATAACAACGTAAATCTGTTTTTAAAAAATCCTCTATATTTATTGATGAATGTTTCAAAAGCCCAACTTTCGAAAACTGTAAACAAACGTTTTTAGGCTCTTCTGCAAAGTAGTGAAAGTGTGACATACGTTAGTCTGGAGCATGTCAAATTTGATGACCAATTCCTATGATAAAAAAGCAATTTACTCCTGTCATAGCGTTACGAGTTATTTTCTAACTTACTATATTGGTATTCGTAAATAGCGAAGATCAAACATAAACATCTGCCACGACTGCAGTCGCAAGTGGTCGCAGCTAAAATGTTGTTGTTTATTTACAGGAAGGATTGAACTATTGATACATGTAAATTTTAGCTCACCGGAAGCCGCCGATAAAAGTATATTCCACAATACTTTTCATTATATTTTTAAGAAAATGATGTTTTTTTTATTTCAGGTAGTTTTCAATTTTGATGAATTTTTAATTTTTAACTACAATGTAATATGCATCCTATAAGTGTGAAAAACTAATCAGAAATGACTTTTATTAAATTTTTGTCCTCCTTATTGAACGAATGAATTAAAACTGAAGTATAAGGCGTACGTCCGAAATAAGTAAAAACATAATTGTTCAACAATCTCGGCCTATTTTTGTAAAAACGATTTTTTTTTTCAAAAAACTCTTATGGAGTAAGTTACTACAACTAAAGGGCTAAGTAATTACGGCATGAAATATTTTTATCTTAAAACTTAAAAATGGCTATTTTTTCCGCCCTTGAACCACTGTGCGTCGTCTCCCGAAAATTAAAGAGCATACGCGTTCTTTTCAAACTTTCTTTTGTAAATGAAAAATGACAAGAGTCAACATTGTGGGAAAGAATGATGGCATGCAGGGGCAGACTGGGCCTCGAAGAGGGGGCCAACCCCCTGGCTCCCAAAGGGTGCCAAAAAAAAAGAGAAAGAGAGAGAGAAACGACGGCACAAAAGCGCACAAGTTCAAAAACACTAAAAAAAAAAAGAAGCGCACAGGAGTGAGGGCACATAAAAAAGACCCCACGAAGACGCACAGGTTTGCGAGAGTAAAAAAAAAAAAAAAAAAACAGAGACGCATCACGTTTGAGAACGGAAATAAAAGTAAAGTAAAAAATTTTTTTTTGAAAAAAGGATCGAGAGCGGGGGTTGGGGGGGGGGGACAAGGTGAACATGCTCGAGGACGCGAAAGAAAAACCAAAAGAGCTCAGGTTTAAGGGTGCGAAAAAAAGATAGCACAGGTTTGTGGGTATAGTAAAAAAAATAAGTTGCACAGTTTGAAGGAGCAAAAAAAAAAAAAAAAAAATAAAACCGGAGGCGTACAAATTTGAGGTAGTAAAAAGAAATAAAAGCGCACACGTTCGAGGGCACAAATAAAATGAAATGAAAATAAAAAGGTTCTAGGTTGCAAAAGGAAAAAAAAATCGAGGGCGCTCAGGTTTGCAGGTTTGAGTGCGCAAGAAAAACACGAAGTTGCACAGGCTTGAAAGCGAAAAAAAAAAAAAAAAAAAAAGCGAAGGCGCTCAGGATCAAGAGGGAAAAAAAAGAAAAAAAATCATAATAATACTAATAATAATTTGAACTTTGACATATTGAATTCAAATTATGTTTTTCGCAATCACGAGTGTGTTTGTATGTAGGCGTGTGTGTGGGGTATGTTTGTTTGTGGGGGGTATGTGTGTGTGTATGTATGTGTGTTTGTGTGTTGTGTGGGGGTGGGGGGTAGTGTATTATGTGCATGTGTGGGTAGTTGTGTGTATGTGCAGGTGTTTGTGTATGTGTTTGTGTGTGTAGGTGTATGTGCGTGTGTGTGTGTGTAGGTGTATGTGTAAGTGTAGGCAAGTAAGTGACGCAATCTGGAGATGGTTTTCGCTACAGGAGCAGCATCGTGAGACGGCTGGCCAATGGTGGTGTTGCAGAGGGAGGCGGGGGAAAAATAAAATCATAGGAATTCAAAACTGTCAAGCGAGAACAATAAGTAATCGTGATTGCTCAAAAAAAACCACGGGCGCATACGTTTGAGGGCGCGAAAAAAAAAAAAAAATAAACGATGGCGCACAGTTCGAGGTCAAAAAAAAAAGGGGGGGGGCGCTCAGATTCAAGAGCGAAAAAAAAAGAAAGAAAGAAATATAAAAACGAAGATTGCACAGGTTTGAAAGCGCACCCTCCCCCCCCCCAAAATAATAATAAAATAAATAAATAAATAAAAAATAATAATAAAAATTAATTTGAATTTTGACATCTGGAATTCAAATTATGTTTTTCGCAATCACGAGTGTGTGTGTGTGTGTGTGTGTGTCTGCAGGTGTGTGTTTGTGTCTGTGTGCAGGCAAGAGTGTGAATGTGTGTAGGCGTGTGTGTATAAGAGTCTGTGTATGTATGTGTGTGTGTGTATACGTGCGTGTAAGTGTAGGATATGGACGCAACCTGAAGACGGTTTTCGCTATAGGAGCAGCATCGTGAGGCAGCCGGTCGACGGTGGTGCTGCAGAAATAAAAGCAATAGGCAATCGTGATTGCTAAAAAAAAAAAAAAAAAAAAAAAAAAAAAAAAAAAAAAAACAAGGATAAACAACAACACAGGTTTGTTAGACAATAACAAAAGATGCGGATGTATTGTGCATAATGTTTGTATCAGAGTGATTCCACGTCACCTGACCTGATTTTTCAAACTGTCCCCACTCGATCATCCCCGATGGGATGAAATTTTATAGAGGGATAGAGATGTCTTTGAAACTAACCTTATGCTTATTTTCAACTTCTGAGATCCAAATCCTGAGGATCTAGGATCTCCAAAATATAGTGTGGTGGATCAGCTTTGGTGGTGGTCCATGGTGGGCTTTGGTGTGGCTTTGGTGTGGCCATGGTGTGGCTTTGGTGGTGGCTATGGTGGTGGTCCATAAAATGGTGGATCAGCTTTGTGATAAGAATTACCATGTGTATTCAAGGTTACATAAAGTTTTACGACACTGGAAGCATGAAATTTTGGGAACTTAAAGTACATTTGGCTGTTGGTTTGTTCTAGTATTTATTTGAGTTTGAGCTCACAAGATTTTGAGTAGCACACATAAACTCGTGAAAAAACGCTCTTTTATACTGAAATCATCATTTTTGAGACCATTTAATTAAGTAAGATGATTAGATCTCATGGTTTTCTGACATGAGTCTAAAACTACACCACGTAGAGCACAATTACAGCTCTTGCTCAAAGTTATTGACTCAGGCATTATAGAGTAATTGTCCTAAAACTTTAATTCCTTTAATTCTTGTTGTTTCATATAATCAACTTTGAGACCGCGTAGTTAAAAAAAACCTGATTAGTTGCCGTGGGTTTCTAACCTGGACCTTAAACTACATCACTCGCACTATAACAACAGCTGTGTACCAAAGTTGTTGACCCGTCGTGATCAAAGTTATTGATCTCTAAACTTGGCCATTTAAAAAAAAAAATCATCGACTTTAATTAAAGCCAAGAAAAACGAAAACTATTTTATATTTTTCTTAGTACTATACTGTGGTGAGTAGTTAATCATATACTTATTTCTGAGGGTTACTCATGGCTTTAGCAGATATCCGGGCCCAAACAAGGCAAAAAAAAGTTTTAAAATTGCATTTTCAATTGACCTTTGCCCTCAAAGCCATGAGTGAGTCACCAAAATATTTATACTAGAATGTACTTAGTATCAAGTAGTATCCTTATTTAAAAGCACTGACTTCGCCTACTCATTGCTTTTCAAGTAAAGCAATCATATGTTTAGCTCTTTTTTTTTACTTCCTTTTACAAAAAAGGAAGTATTGTATTCGCGAAAAAATTTTCACTCAAAAATCGGCCTTAATTTCCATTTTGCTCACCCCCAAATGAATGTTGAGTTTTTTTTTTCGACCCGACCACACGTACATATGTACCTAAGAACGTATAGAAGCCCGAAATATCCATTTTGACGTTTTCCGAGTTAATAACAACGAGTTTTCTCGTGACGTCTGTATGTACGTATGTATGTGTGTATGTATGTCGCATAACTCAAGAACGGTATGTCCTAGAAAGTTGAAATTTGGTACGCAGACTCCTAGTGGGGTCTAGTTGTGCACCTCTTTTTTTGGTTGGATTCGGGTGTTTCTAAAGGGGTCTTTTGCACCTTTTTGGGGGGAATTCATTGTTAATTTCGATGCAAACTCAAGTGGTGTTATAATTTGGAGGACACTTGGCGTTTTATCGCCAGTCTTTTGGTCGCCAAGTTTTGTCGCCAACGTGGCGACAAATTTGGCGATTTTTTAAAAATATGATTTTAATGTGGCCATTGTTGGTGATATTTAGAGAGTTAATTCTTGTATCACATTAAAATTGCAATAATGGGGAAATAACATTAAATTGGTGTAAAAGGAAGTCATGTTTTGCACACATCAGCTCGTTTTTTTTTCACGACTTTAAACTTTGACCCCTAATCAAGGACAAACAAATCATTTTTTTTAAAAAGAAACTTCGCTTTTTCTTATCATAGTACCACTAACACATCCTGAAATTTTTACGAAAATTGAAGACATCAACTATCAAAAGTGTCCAACTTTAAAAAAAAAATGCCTCAACTGCTCCCCTTGTAAAAAGTTGAAAAAAGCAAAAAAAGAGAAAACAAGTTGTTTTTTCTGCATCAAGAGTACTCCGACACAGAAAGTGCTTTTACACACAGGGTATTATTATTATTATTATTATTGCGGTGTAAGGTACAAAACTTGGAGGAGAAAAATTGAACGCCAATGCCTGTGCCAACTACTTGCCAATGCAAAGCAATTTGTAATAAAAGAAATCAAAGTCGAAATAGATATAAATATGCAGAAATAGATATAATAATAATGCAAAATTATGGAAACGAAAGTCATGGAGTTCGACATTAAGTCGGAAGAAATAGATGGTAAAGTTATGCAGATTTTGATACTCTTGGGAATAATTCTTTACAAAGGACATTAATTTTAAACTGCACATATTAAAGTTGCAATATTGTATTTCATTAGAAAAAAAAATACCGTACGTTTAATCACTACCAAACGAAAAAAAAAAGGATTAATATACAAAATTTAAATAAAAAATGAAAATGAAAGATTAAAAGAATTAACCTCAATAATTTTTTGTTAAAAAAATAGTTTGCTTTTTTTTTTTAATGAGAGCTTGAATTCGTCTCCCATGCGGTGACTTAAAAAAAAAAAATAGCCAAAGAGGTAAAAACACTTCGATTTTGAGTGGACAAGGCATATATCTCATTGGACAGATTATATTCTATGCAAGTGACGCGTTATTGGTTTTACCGCTTTTAGCCTCCATTAGCCGAAAACTGCATCGATTACTATAGTTTTTTGAATTACGAAATATAAGTAATTGAACATTTTTTTAAATTTAATTTGCTTATTTATTTCTTTTTTTTATTTATTTACAGTTGGTTCTCTCCTTAACGACGCTCTATTTAACGTTTTTTTTCTATTTAAAGACTACTTTTCATGCTCCCGGATGCTTCACTGTAGTTTTAGAAGCATTCTATTTAAGGACGCCTTCTACTTAAGGACGGGGAGGGTTTTTGGTTGTTCTTTGAAAGTCTTTAAATAGAGAACCAACTTTATTTATTTATTTATTTTTTGCGGCCTAATTTAGTTAATATTTTTAATGGGAAATGCACTGAGCAGTGGTGGTTCGTGGGTGGGCCCCCTCACTTTTCCAGACAATTAATTCATAACTTTTTATTTATTTTCCTCTTTTTTTTTGGTGAGTGCGTGCTTGAAATTTAAAAAAAAAATGAATGTATGTGTGGGAAGGAAAAGGGGGTGGGGGGGTCAAGGAAATATATTTTTTTGATATTACTTTGTTGCATTTTCCCCGTGAAATGAAATGATTCCACCTAATATTCTTAATTTTTCCTTCAAGAGGGAAATTAAAATTTGAATTTAAAATTTTCAATAGTTACAGCTTGTTGACCCCCCTCTTCGCCCCGCATTATTTCTTTATTTCCTTCGCTTAAAATTGTGTTCGAAAATCGATTAAAAGTGAGTTTTTGGAGCTTCAGTTTCAAAAAATTGACGTTACCAATTATCGCGTTTTTAAGCCTTCATTTTCAGGAAGGATTCGGACAAGGGCCCCCAAACCGCCTTCCTTTATTATCATCTAAACATAGGTTTTTTAAACAACGACTTACGGAAAATTTAAGTGAAATAGTCTCTCCTCCTCATATTACCATAAAACCTTGTGCTTAGGTTTTTAGAACTTCAATTTTGAAAAGAATTTCAGGGGAGAGCGTCAGTACCCCTTTTCGTAAAAAATCTTGAAAGTTTGTCTACAATTGCGTTTTTGGAATTGCAATTTCGAAAAATTGGAGGGGATAGGAGGAATTGATTTCTATTTATGTTTCAAAAAAATAAATAAATAAATAAATAAAAAAGTTAAAAGATCGGGAAGAGTCCCGAAGCTCCATCCCTTAGCATAACGTCAATAAATATGATCTAAAACCGCGTTTTAAGGCTTTGATTTCTGCAAATTTCAGCGGAGTCCTCTGTACTGTTCTTTCCCCTAACATCACCAAAGACAGTCAAAAACTGCCATTTTAAAACTACTTAAAGTTTCAATATTGAGAGATTTGATGAGCAAATCAAATCAATCAAATTGATGAGATTTTTTTCTTTTTGTGTCCCTGCCCATCTTAAAAACTATTTTCTAGTTGCGCTACTGCTGCGTGTTGTGTTGTATGTACATGAGTGCATATATTGTCAAAATAATATTTCATTAATCAAAAAGTGTTTTCCAATTGTTACACAGAAATTATTACTTATTTTAAGTTACTGCTCATGTTGTTTTAAAGAGAATGTGAAAAGTAATCAAAATAATTTTAAGAAAATAAAGAGTTCGATTTTTTTTTCTTTGTCTGCAGAAAAATTCTGTATCTCGCCCATGGAATAATATGCAGAAAGGTGCAACTCGCATGAGATTCGCTCAGATTTTTCTTACAACCTAGCTTCTTAATTTATTTATTTTTCTTTTTTAAAAATTTAGTTTATCTATTTTTACCTTATTTATTTTAAAGCAAATACTGAGATACATTTTCATTTTCGTTAAAGGGTTTTTCATTTATAGTTTTTACATATTTCTCTGATAACAATATTTTTGCACTTTTATAAATTGGTCTTGCTTAAAATAAAATTAATTTTACTCGTTCAAAATAATTAGTTATTAAAAGATTGAACATAATATCACTATTAAAATTTTTAGATTAATATTACTTTTTAAAATTTATTTATTATGAAAAATCTCCCCTGCAGCCCCTTACCGGTCCTGCAGGGGGAGACGTACTGCAGCGCATACTGGATATAAACGGATATAATAATTTTCGTGATGTATTTTGTGGCTTTTCCCAATCTGATTTTTAAATTTTAATTTTTAAAGTCAGAGGGCGAAAGTGCACCACCCTGGCGGCGATCATGAACATAAACATGAGCTTAATATATTTCGTGATTTACTTAGTAGTTTAAGTATTTTGTAGCTTGCCCCTAGTTTAAAAAGGATTTAACTTTATTAATTTAACACAAATAACTATTTTAAGAAAATTTAAATATTAAAAGAATATTTTAAAAAAAATTATTTTTTGTTTTCAAAACCCGACGGGGGTGGGGGAGGGAAGGGGGTGCGTGCACCTATGATCTGGCCCCCTCACTTTTTCAAGGCACGAGCCACCACTGGCATTGAGTATTATGCAATTTTCCCTGACCTAGAAAAATTGAAATCACTGACCTGAAAGAATGTCCTTAAAAACATAAAAAGGAAAAAAAATGCATTTGAGGTTTTAAAAATTCCTTGCAATTGAACAAAAATTTAAATCAAAACATAATTTCTTTCCGGAATTTATGTAGAAGTTTTTATTAAAAAAAATGCATCGGATTCAATTTTTGCTGTTTATTGATTGTCAATAATAATGAAACCGGTAAAAATTCTAAATAATGCGCCTGTGAACGCTGAAAAAGTTGCATGAAACAATTTTGCTGAACGGTTCTAGTCAGGATTCTTCATTGTAGTAACGACTTTTATTTTAGAGAACTAGAAAATCAGCCGTTAAGAAGGTATGACGGGTGAAAACTGCTTCTAAATTTGAACGAAGCAATGCCTAATTGGTAATATTTTGATAGTTGAAATTTTAACCCTCTTTCCAATGGTCCCTAAACTCCAGTAGATAGCTTTCATTGTTGATTCATTGTTCATTTCATCATTCTCCTAAAATGACAGTTTTACCAGTAAAACAGTTAAGATGCTAGATCCAGTTCAGCCTCGTCAAAATAAAGCATTTCCCTGCACGTCAAACATTAGCAAAAAATATTATCAAATGGGGACGTTTCCAAAATTTTAAAAGTATTTTTTTCTGAAAGAACATGATTAAAAACATAGGATCTAACTATTTTTTAAATAATTTGTTTAAGTTTAATATTTTAAAAAAATTACTTAAATCGGTGCCCTGTCATTGTTTACATTTCTTGCCGATGACATCATAAATGGTTAAATGCTATTCTGTGTTGCCATTCACAGAGCAAAATATTTAATTCGCATCTTTGCTCACGTGTATTGGAAACGATATGGTTGATAGCAAGCATAGAGCGTAATTTTAATTCGCTTCTTGATTTATCATAACGTGGAAACGCGGTACGAAGATGCGCCAAAGAGCATCGTTTGTGACGTCATTAAGACCTTGCCTTGTTTGAAAAATCGGACAGTTTAAAAAATTAATTAAAAAATAACTGTTGGGAAAATGAAAGAATTTTCTGGGTTCATGTTTTTTTTTTTTTTTTTTTTTTTTTTTTTTTATTCTATCAATTTCAGTGACTAAAAGTGCTACTTTTGACTGAAGGAAACAACCCCATTATCATGCCGTGGCGCGAGTTTCATTGTTGGTGACGTCAACGTTACTCGCTTGATTGTTCGCTATTGTACAGGGTGTATGAGTACAGCGTTTACAGACTTTCAGGGCAGATAGAGTACACCTTGACAATGGGAAATCACATAGCAATGCATGGTCGGAAACACTTTCCTAGCGCGGTAGTGACGACACAAATCACCAAAAAACCAAGACTCGAATAAAGCCCTGGTTTCCTAGAAGCGAAATCACCGAGCTTTAGCGTCGCTACTCGGTGTGACGCTGAAATCAAAGTCAAGTGATTCCGGCGTGACCACTCACACCGTCGGTTTCGCTCGGGCGTGCATGCGCAGAAGAATCAATTTTTCCTCTCGGCGATAAGCGACGCCGAAGGTCGGCGATTCGCTCCTAGGAAACCAATGCTTTAGAGAAGAAAACATGTTTATTATCCTTAGTATAGAAAAAAGTTTAAAAAAAAAAAGTAAAAAAAAAATAATAATTTGAAATTAGACCTCTTGAATTGAAATTATGTTTTTTGCAATCACGAGTGTGTGTGTATGTAGGCGTGTGTGTTTATGTGTGTGGGGGTGGGGGGTTATGTTTGTTTGTATGTAGGGGGTATGTGTATGTGTGTGTAGGCATGTGTGTTTGTATCTGTGTGCAGGTATGAGTATGTGGGTAGTTGGGTGTATGAGTGTTTGTGTGTGTGGGGGGGGGATGTGTATGTGTGTGTAGGCATATGTGTTTGTGTCTGTGTGTAGGCATATGTGTTTGTGTCTGTGTGCAAGCATAAGTGGGTAGGTGTATGTATGTGTTTGTGTGTGTAGGTGTATATATGTATATATGTGTGTGTGTGTAGGTGCGTGTATGTATGCGTGTAAGTGTAGGATATGGACGCAACCTGGAACGGTTTTCGCTAGAGGAGCAGCATCGTGAGGCAGCAGGTCGACGGTGATGCTGCAGAGGGTGCTGGCGGGAAAATAAAATCATAGGACATCAAAACAGTCAAATGAAAGCAATAAGCAATCGTGATTGCTCAAAAAAAAAACACACAGGAAGGAGCCAACGATCGTCATCAAAGTAGGTGATCGAAATAGCGACCTCGGGCCGTGATGCATGCCTCACATCTCCGGCGCATTGAAAATCGAACGTCAAAGCGAGAGGGGCAACAAAACCCGCGTGTCAACTGATGCTTCGGTTTACGTAACGACATATATCGTGTGCACCAGACAAAACTTACCAGCATTTTTGCTATATTAAAAATGATAAACGTGTTTTCTCCTCTTATTCATCTCCTGAAATTCTCGTGCTTTCTGTCGTCACTATCGCGTCAGGAAAGTATTTCCGACCATGCATTGCTATGTGATTTTCCATCGTCTAGGTGTACTCTATCTGCACTGAAAGTCTGTAAACGCTGTACTCATACACCCGGTATATATGTGGATGCCAATGAAATTATAATGGGGAATGAATGTAATGATAAGAAAGATGTAGAGACTCTGTAGTAGGAACCACCCATAAATGACGTCATTCTTTGAGGAGGAAGGGATAGAGCCGCTATATATATAGGGGTCTTAGGAAGAGAGTAACAAGAAGTGTGACATCACACATTTTTTAAATAAAAATATTCCTTTGAAAAACAGAGTGATATCTGACAAGGGTAGGGAGGTGAGGTGAAGTGTGACACTTTGTGACACAGGGATGGAAGGTGAAATTTGTTGGAAAAAGTGTGACATCATTTATGAACAGCCCCTTAGTTCAGTTTTTAAGGAAGAGAAACAACACAGCTCGTTACATATACGGTTATAGGTTCTGTATTTTAAAACGAAAGATTTGTAACAGATTGCAGAAATTAGCAAAATATTTTATGCATTGAAGAAATATTTGGCGCTCAAAACTTTGATAAAAGTTACAAAACTGCAGTAAAAAGTAACTTCCTAGTTATTTAGTTATTATTTTTACTTTCCGCTATGGCTAATACACAGAAAAAAGTACTAGATTAGTGAACTATTTTGAATTTTGACGAATTTGCACCTTTTGAGATGCACTGGACACATTTTTATCAATTTTTGGAAAATATCTCTCTTAATTAAGTGAGCGGATTTTTATGACCGATCTAGCACAAAAACTACAGCATGAAATCGAATGAAATTTGGCACTTTACAACTTTACACATACAGTGGCTCCCAAAAGTGTTCGTACACCTACGACTTTCAATGAAAAAGGCCCCATGCATTGGTTAAAATTAATATTTCGGAATAGATATTTAATTACAAGATCTATGATCTATTTTTAACAAAACTACATGAAAATTTTTAATAAAACATTAAAACTTAATTTTTAAAAAATCAAAAACCAAAAAGTGCCGGAAATTTTATCTCACAAAAGTCTTCGCACACTTTGATAAAATGTCGAAATATTAGCAAATAATCTAACTTTTTACAAAATTATTATTTAGTAGAATATCACACAGTATCAACAACAGCTTTTTAACGTGTGGGAATAGATTTCATTGTTTATTTTTTTTTTTTATGCAATTTCTGAGTAAGTGTTCAACCACACTTCGAGTTTTACTGTTTCTAGCTCTATTTTCGTTTCAGAGCTGTATATTTGTAATCTAGCCTCCAAATATCTCTAAATATGTTACATTAAGTTGAACTCTGGCAATTTAGGAGATATTTCTAATTTTAAGGACAATTTTTGAGACATCAAACGCAAACGTGAACTTCTTATCGTTATATCGATAAAAAACAAAGTTGTTTCCGATTACCAAATTTTGGGCTAATAGTTTAAAATTGTGTTTTAAAATATTTAAATGAACAGCATGATTCATTATTTCTTTTAAAAATTCTAGATTTCCAAGTCCTGATGCACTTATGCACCCTCACACAAGAACACTTTCACCGTCCTGATTAAGTGATCCAACTAGGTTCTTAAGATTAAATTCCTAATTTTTTCTTCTATTGACAGATATACAGCAATTTAACCTAAAATATTGAATTTATTTTCCTCTATAAGTAAGAAGTTGTTCCAAAACTTTTTGAGCTTATTTATCATTGATTTTACGACGGAAAGCGTAAGCTTACTGTTTTTCTCACGAACAAGAAAATTTCTGCATGAAGACATCCCGCTAATCAGAGAACTTGACGAACAATTTTAGGTGAAAATTAAACATAAAATGTTTCATTCAATTCTGCAGAAACTTTTTCAGCACACAAATGTGTATTTTTCATAATTTTTTTAACTGTAAACCTCCGATCAGACTTTGTTAACTTTGCCAGTTGACCTTTTCTTACCTTGTTTTCGATCCGATTCTTGTCTTTAAATCATTTTTTTAAGCACTTCACTATAGAATGGTATAAATTAACTAATTTAGAGACATTTTAAACCAATTTATGTCTACTGTGAGGGGAAAAAAAATCAAATTTCGAATCGTGTTTGTTATTTTCTACTTATAGCTGCCATTAAAAAATAATAAACAGAATATTAGGGAATAAATAAACAAAAAATTAAAGGCAAATGACTTTACAGTGTCATTACAATACAAAAATAACAAAAAAACCACATATGATAATTTTAATCATCAATTTATTCAAAAATATTTCAGTGTACGATGACTTTTGTGGCGTATTTTTTCTTTGTCTCTTCGTTTTTTGACAAATTTCAAAAATAAAATCTGGCAATATTTTGAAAAAAAAACTACTAGGTTTTTTTCAGAATGGCATAGGAATGGTGTGAAAAAAAATTGGACTTCATATTCGAACTCAGCTTTGCGTTATTTTGGTTTTACTACAAAATTTCAAGGTGTACGAACACTTTTGGGAGCCACTGTATGCGCAGTGAGAGAAGCTAAGGGATGGAAGTAGGTACCAAAATTAAAAATTTAGAGACAATCAGTACAAATGGTAGGAGAGCCTATCCTTTGCTTTTTTGCTTTAGGGCAACAGATGATAGTAGTAGCCCTGGTGGGTGCTGCTATACAGCATGATTTAGAAAAAAAAAGTTCAATGAAAGCCAACCTCGGATCTGAATTTTAAACGTGTTTTACTCGAAACTTTAAAAAGTCTACTTACATTAGGGTGGTTCGAAAAAAGCGATTTCTTTATTTTGGAATCGCGTTACCTCTCAAAAGTTGTAGTTTGGTATCCTCAATTGGGGAAAAATAACAACAAAATTCTAAGTTGACGTCTTCAGAACGCGCATGAAGCTAAAAATTTGAAAAAACGTGCTAAAAATTAAATTTTTCAAAAAAAAAAAATATATATATATATATACTGTATATATATATATATATATATATATATATATATATATATATATATATATATTAGGGTGGTCCTTATTTTTGAAGTTGTAGATATTTTACACGACGCCCCCTCAATTTGTTCCATCATACAAATAAATGATCCATGCAAAATTTTAAGTCAATCCATGAATATTAACACGCGCCCCTAGGGCCCCCTTTTTTGATTTTTGAAGAAAAAATTGCGGATTTTCTCAATTTTATGTAAAAATATTCCTAGGTTTCATATTTAAAGTAATTTTGAACATCAATAGATGTTGCTACTTCCAGACCAACCATTCTCTCACTTTCATTCTGTAAAATTTTACATATTATATAGGGTACAAGTACACCAATGGCTTTGGGACAGGCATACCGCTATTCGAGCTGGTTTCAAACCAAGCAGCAGGGGAACATTTCTTTCCACCAAGATGGACACAAGGGATTCTAAAGGCCATTAATGAATGGCCTAGGCCATTTATGAATGATTTTTGACAACAACAAACTACCTCCTCCAGGCTTTGGGTGTGTTTGAAAAATCCTCGATTACCCTACCATAAAAATAAACTCTATTTTCCATATCTAAAATATAAATTAAAAAAAAATTCCAGATAGGAATAATGTAAAAATCTGTACTTTAAACTGTCTTCTATTTCAGTACATAGTCCTTTATTATCATCAAATTCCTCTTGCATTTCACAAGATTTAGAAACCGAAATGGGTATCTATCCTAACCAGTTGAACCTTTTTTCTATATCTGATCTACCACAACGCAAAAAAGCTTGACAACTATTGAAATCTGCTCGCATTTCATCAATGTTAGACAAATTCCATATTAGGGACAAAGATGCTGCTCATTTATTAACAGCCTATGTAGATGCAGTAAATTTAAATCCAAATAACCTTATGATCAATCGTACATCCCTTAAGAGAGCAAGAGAAAATCTTCGAGAGGTAAAATCAGATTTCATGAATTTAAATTTAGGTTTTTTATTTATTCCCTGGGATACAAAGCTACATCCAGATTTAACTGGGGAAAAACGCCCGATAGGCTTACCATGATAGCTTCAGGTTCCAATGTTGAACAGCTTCGAAGAATTTTTGAGATATTTCTTCAGTTGTATATGATATCTTAGATGATTGCTCTTTATTGCTAACTGTTCAAGCTGTAGTGTAGCTTACAATACCAGCCGTATAAATTATGCATGTAATTTTTTAGAGCAAAAGCTGAACGGTGATATATTGCATTTGT